>NW_026624133.1:98624-145766 GCF_030028575.1 Malurus melanocephalus
CTGTCCGTGCCCCGCTCCCCGGGCTGTCCGTGCCCCGCTCCCCGGATTGTCGCCTCCTGCCCCACTTGTGAATCGAGGCTGCCCGCCCCAGGGGACTGACAGGGGACTGACAGGGGACTGACGGGCCCGGGCGACCGCGCCAGGCGCTGGAACACTCTGCACTGCACTGGAGACCTCCCCGGCCTCGGAAAGCTCGGCCCCCTCGGTCCGCTGCGCCTGGTTCTCTGCGGTTCTCTGCGGTTCTCTGCGGTTCTCTGCGGTTCTCTGCGGTTCTCTGCGGTTCTCTGCGGGTGTGCCAGGCCAGCCCGTGCTGCCTGTGGCACGGCAGAATCCGAGACCGACCTACCGACTCATCCCTGGAAGCGTTCAAGGCCAGGCTGGATGGGGCTCGAAGCGACCCGGTCCAGTGGAAGGTGGCCCTGCCTGTGGAAGGGGAGTGGAACTGGATGAGCTTTAAGGTTCTTTCCCATCCAAACCGCCCCATGATTCCATGATCCCACAGGCTCCCTGTGGCACGGGCGGGCTGAGTCTGGCTGTTCTCAATCAGCTGCCCAAGGCTTTTCTGGAGCAGCAGCACTCGCCCTGGCAGGCCTGGCATACGCAGACTGTGGTCAGAGTTTGGAGTGACACAGGGTTTTACTGCCCAGGGTGGAGGTCACTGATGCCTGCATGGCACCTGGCAACTGCCTGTCAGTTGTCACTTGTGCAAGAGTATGCTGTGCAAATAAGGTCTCCTGTTTTCCCTGTGGGTTCAGATTATTCCAATTATGACTCAGGCCCTTCTGCAAGTGTGCCAGTAATGCTTAGGGAGCAAATCCCAGGGAAGAGTTGAAAATAACCCTGAAAAGCATTAGCTCAGTGTGAACAGTGCACACCTTAGCTATTCCCAGCTCTTTCTTAACACACCATCTCTGTGGTGCAGTTGCTTTCCAGTCACCCCAGCTTGGATCACAAGTGCTGACTTAAGTTGTCCCTGTACTGGCAGCCTGCTGCTGCAAATGAGATGCCAAGGAGTTTGGCTTTGCTTGCACTGGGGCAATCTGCAGATTTTGATCTGAGTGTGGCAGTGAATGCTGCTGCTCTTCACATGTGCCAGCAGCTCAGGTGGATGAGATGAATGCTGCACAGAGAAGATTTTGTTTATAATGAAACAGATGCGACCCATCTGTTTTTGCAGACAGAAATGAGGCCTGCAGCATTCTGTGCAGGTGTGCAGGAGCTGTCTGTCTATGCTGACATGGCCTGGACTTCCAGGGCTGGAGGACTAAAGCTTCAAGGGTGAACCGCCCACTCCTTCTGTTCCTCTTATGAGAGTGTCACAGAGCCAGGAGAGTGTCCTGCTGGGGGCAGGGGACAACACTGCTGCTTGAAGCCATGGGTGGGGTGGGTCCTCCAGGGCTAGGTGTGGGGCTACTGGCACTTGGCTTCTAAGAGCTTTTGTCTTTGCAGAGCTTCCTGAGAGCTGGGCTGATATGCAGGAGCCACTGCTTGAAGGGATGTGCTTCACCCTTAAGTATCTGGGCATGACACTGGTAGAAAAACCAAAAGGAGAAGACATGGCTGCTGCCGCCATCCGCAGGATCGTGGCCACGGTGAGACCCAGTCCCGGGGCCCTGCTCTGTTGGGGTCACAGCCCAGCCCCTGGATTCTGGGAAGTGTCTGTGTCCCAGCCCCGAGCTCCAGTGAGGGACTGTGCTCTTCCCAAGAGAAGGGTGGTATGCAGGAGGTTACTGGTGTGTGCCTGTGGGCTGTGGGGCAGCTGCCTTCCTGCAGGACAGCCCTGGCCACCTGCTCCCACACCTGAATGCTGCTGGGAGCAGAGCTCTGCCTGCTACAGCACAGAGATGAGCAAGAAGTACTGGGGGAGGTGAGGTCTGTGCCTTCCTGTGTATGTGGCAGTAGTGTGTGAACAGATTGGAGGAGTGTTTGTGCAGGGCAGGCCTGATTGCCAGGCTCTGGTGTTCCATCCCTGCAGCAGGAGCCTTTTCAGCAAGTGTCCAAATGAATGATATTGTGCAGAGTCTGGCAGGCTCCTTCCCATAAGGGGGTGAGGTGAAGACCCTTGCCAGGTTTGCAAAGATTGCTGGTGTCTTTCCACTTCCAGGCAAGGGCAGGAGCACGCAAGTTTCAGAAGGTGATTCTGACAGTATCTCCGAGGGGCATCTCGCTGCAGGATGCAGACACAAAGGAAATGGTGGAGAACATCTCCATCTACAGGTGGGCATGTCATGGGGGTGGGCCGGGTGTTCTCCAGCAGAGACCAATGACAAGTTGAACAGCCACGGAGGGCTGGGCCTTCTGTCAGCAATACCTTCAAGCTTAGTTCTTTCCTTGGCTCTGTACCGTCTCTCTGCTGTGCCCCCAGTACTGCCTGATGCTGAGTGTGGGCAGGGTCCTGGGTAGCCTTGAGTTCATCTGCCCATCCATCACTTCCCTGCACCCTGCTTGTCTATTCTGGCATTCAGCAGGATGTTGAGACTGGTGGTTCAAAAACCCCCCAGGACACGACTGCATGTCTGCCTCAACTGCCGTGGGACCACCCTTCTGGCTGCAGGATGCCAGAAACTTCCGCTTTCTTGGGCAGGCTAAAGGCAGTTGCTGTAAGAGCTGATGTTGATTTCTCCTGCTGCCACCTGTCCTTTGGATGAATGAGGTGTCTGTGGGTGCTGGGTGTGAGGGCAGTCTAGTGGCTAGGTGGGAAGCAGGGACAGGACATCTCTTTGCTGCAAAATTTAGGTCTCAGTGCCAGAGGTGATGTGCCAGGTCAGACCATCCCTCTGCCTGGCCTCCAGCTGTGTCCTTGGAGGCAGTCACTCACCCTTCTCTGCTCAGTTTTGTCCCAGTGCTTGAGTTCACACACTGGGTTGAGTTGGCCATCAGAAAACTACAGGGCACACTGGGGCGGCACAAGAGGGAGTGCCTGTGGCTGCAGTGATCTCTTACCTGCTTCAGGTGCCAGGCAGTCTCTGGTCCTTGCTGGGGGTTTGGGCTGCCTGGTCAGCTCGGGCACATGAAAGTCTCAGGTTGTCAGCAGTGCTTGCTGATTTACTGGGAGAAATCCTGTGCTGGGGTCCTGGATTGTCCTGACAGCTCCTCTCTGTCCACAGGATCTCCTATTGCACAACAGACAAGCTGCAGAACAAAGTCTTTGCTTACGTTGCCCAGAGCCAGGAGAGCGGGGCACTGGAGTGCCATGCCTTCCTCTCACCCAAGAAGAAGATTGTAAGCACTTGCCTTCTGCCCTTGGCTCCGTGAGGTAAGGGTGGGAGCAAGGGCCTGCCTTCTCTCCCTTCTGCAAGAGAAGGCGAAGGCCTCTGCGAACCTCAGATGTATTTGGAGCCAGGGAGCAGGAGTGCTCATATGCTGCAGAGGCAGGGAGTGAGCAAAGGGGGATTCCCCATCCCAGCTCCTGAGGGTTTCCTGTCCCAGCTCCTGAGGGTTTGCTCTTGGGGGTTACTGGCCCCCAAGAGGCAGGCATATGCAGATTTGAGCTCTGGCCTTCCATCTGTGTGTTCTGCAGGGAAAGGCAGCAAGGGATGCTGGCAGGTTTTGGATTTCATGGCAGTGGGGTTTTCCTGGCTTGAGAACCCAGATGGAAACAGGCATTCCCTCTCTTTCATGTTCACAGGCCCAGGCTGTGACTCTGACTGTGGCCCAGGCCTTTCAGATGGCACTGGATCTCTGGGAAGCAACACATGCCGGTAGGAGGAATTTCTCAGATGTGTCCCTCTGGATCAATGTCTCTGGTGTGGGACCCTGTCCTGGGCTGTGTGGAGCAGAGATGGCTTGCTGCCTGGCTGGTGAAACACACCAGGCAGGGAGAGCGTTGTCCTTGTGGTTGTATTCTCTGCCATTCCCCCATCTCAGGCTGGGGTGGGGTTAGAGGTGTACCTGCTCTCCGTATGGAAATGCTGTGCATTGCTGTGCTGTAACCCAGCTCAGGGCCTGGTGCTACCTGCCTTGAGCAATGATGCTGTACCCTTGTACTGCACCACTCAGCACAGCAGGGGTACCCTGTTCCTCACCCACAGTCCTGCCTGTACGTTCCCAGCTAGAGTTTCTCCAGGTTGCAGGCACTAACTGCTGCTTTTGCCCTGTCCCAGGCTCTAGGCAGGATCAGCCCTTTCACCCTTTATGTGTCTTGGAGAGCAGTGGGCCCGGCAGATCCCRTGAGCCAGCCCCTCCAGGGAGCACTCCCTTCAGACACCAGTTTGGGGTACAGTATGTACAAGTCAGGCCCATGCCCTGGACTGTCTGGAATTAGGGCAGGAACAGAGTGACCCTTATGCAACTCCCCACTCGTGCCCTCCCAGCACTCTGTTGATACCTGCACAGTCCCTATTGCACATGGCAGCCTGACGTGTGGAGCTGCACTGTGCTCTGTGGTTCACATAGCAGGTGCAGTTCTTTGGTGTCTGTGCTTCAGGAGCTCTGCTGTCAGGCCCAGCACTGCTGCAGCCTCAGCTCTGCTCTGCTGGCCCTGTCACACAGGGACCTGTGACCTGTGCTACACACCTGGCTTTGTGCCTTGGGATGAAAGCTGGCTCTGAAGGAGAGAATACTAGGATCATCATCCTGCCAGCCTGGGCTAAGGCTCAGCCCAGCCCATCTGCACTGCACCTCCTGCATGGCCACAGCAATTGGAGCATTGTCATGCTGGTCTCACTATGACCCTGCCTGGGAGCTTCTGGATGTTTGGTCCTTGGCATCATGCCTCCAGTGTAGGTCCAGCCTGGCAGTGCTTGGGGTTGTAGCTGCGTCCAGTCTCTGCCTGTCTCTCCAGCTGCAGGGTATGCCCACCTACCACTGTCCCTGGGCACAGGTGCACTGTGTGAGCAGCTGTGTCAGCATGGTCCATGCTCACAGCTTGTGTTTGCAGCTTTGCTCCTGGAGGGGACGTGGGATGTAGGATGTGGGTTGAGCCATGGCCTATCTGTCCTTTTGTACCTGAGCCCAGAGAGTTCTGACAGCCTAACACTCCAGTCTTTCCCCTCTGCCTGTGGGAACCCTTTGTTCTGTGTCTGGGGAGTGACTGTCTTGTGAAGGGGTCAGATGGGTTCTGAGCAGTCCAGAGACCTGCCCATGCAGTGAGATGTCATGGTGGATTCTTGTTTGCTTKCTAGGAGGAGGAGGAGGAGGAGGAGGAGGAGGAGGAGGAAGATGATAATGTCAGTGAAACCTTGTCTGGGTAGGTAGTAAGCTGCTGCTTTCATTCAGGGATCTCTTTGGTGAATCCTGTCTTGTTTCCTTCTCTGTGCCCCATGCAAGGTGAGCTGCTGGGGCCATGGGCATGGTGGGATCATGGATGAGAGCTGCATGAAGCCAATTCCCGCTCTTTCTGTGCCTCTAAGAGCGGAGAACTCAAGTGAACAGAGGGTTGACTATGCAGTCAACAGAGGGGCAGACTATGCAGTCCATCTTTTGCAGCAGAGATTTTGGGGGACAGATGCTGACACCCAGAATGCACCCAGGGATGTTTCTTTCTCTGTTTCTGCCAGTCTTTGCTGAGGCCAGCCTGTCCAGACATGTCTCTCAAATGGGACTCAGAGTTGTCCATCTTCTCCCACTGATYTCCCTGGGGCTTAGACCAGGATGGAGGCCTGGTCATGCTGACTTCTACATGGACTGGGGCTGTGGGCTAAGCTTGATGGTGTGTGTCCTGTGCTGGAGGGGAGCTGATGGAACAGTCCCTCAGCAGAGGATTAACCTGCGGGTCTGCAGAAGTGCTGATGGTGGGCCTGACAGGCCTGTTCTATCATGGCAGCAGGAACCCAGCTGGGCTCTGCCAGGTCTGAGCTTGGGCTGAACCAGTGCCACCCGGAACCTGTGCATGCTCAGACTGGAGCTGTATGTGTAGCCCAGTGAAGCAGCATCCCTTTGGACATGGGGTTCCCCATGGTAAGGAGATACAGCTTTGCAGTCTTGAGACAGGCTGGCCTGGGGAGGGAGTTTGGTAGCAAGGGGCCTTAGGGCCTTCTGCACTCAGTGCCTGGTGCTCCTGTGCCATTCCTGCCTTGTCAGGGTCATGAGCATGCCGTGTCTCTCAGGAGGCTGTGCTTGAGGTATTATAGCTGTGTTCTCTTCCAAAGCAGCATGGAAGAGCTGGGAAGGAGAGCCCACAACCCAGCAGGTAAGTTCCTTCATTGCTGCCTCAGCTCATCCCCCATGGGAGGCTGATGCTCACCTGGGAAGGTCTGCTTCTCCTTGCAGGCTGTGCCGGGCTCCTAGCTGCATGGATCATGGCCCGTGTCTTCCTCTTTCTCACTTTCCAGAATTAACACCTCTTGTGCCCCAGTCGAGCTCTCCTACAGCACAGCTACTGTGCTACGGCCTGGGGCAGCCCCCGGACAGCTGGACAGAGCAGGGGGGGGTTGGAGACCTCCYCACCACAGGCCCCAGGATTGCTGGCCCCAAGACTCCCCTGGGCTAAGCCAAATCTCTGCAACAACGGATCAGCCACTCAGGATTCACCCTGTGCCTGCACCAGGGTCAGCCAGTGCCTGCCCTGCCCTGGCACTGCCCTCTCGACACAGGGCTGCTGGCACTGCTGCCATGGAGTGCAGAGGCTGCAACACCAGCTCCTTGTCCTGTGCCGTCTGCATGAACTGCCTCGAGCTGCACCTGCTCCCAGCTTGGGCTGGGGACCCATGCTCCTCCCAGGCCATGGGACCCATGCTTGTCCCCCTGCTCAGGCCATGGGACCCATGCTCCTCCCTGTGCTCAGGCCATGGGACCCATGCTCCTCCCTCTCCTCAGGCCATGGGACCCATGCTCCCTCCCAGGCCATGGGACCCCTGCTCCTCCCTCTCCTCAGGCCATGGGACCCCTGCTCCTCCCCCTCCTCAGGCCATGGGACCCATGCTCCTCCCTGTGCTCAGGCCATGGGACCCATGCTCCTCCCTCTCCTCAGGCCATGGGACCCATGCTCCCTCCCAGGCCATGGGACCCCTGCTCCTCCCTCTCCTCAGGCCATGGGACCCATGCTCCCTCCCAGGCCAGGCAGGACCACCCTGAGTGCTCTGAGCCTGCCCAAGGCAGCCAGTGTACATCCTCAGGGAGCAATAGCTTCTTGGCCTGGAGCAGTATATGATGAAGGCCTTGCCCTGCAGTTCAGCCCTCTACCCTCTCACGAGTGAAATGAGCTGGTTTTTAAAGGAAAGCTCTGCCTTTATAGAGAAATAAACTGAGGTTTTTTACTGTTCTCATTTGGGTTGAGTGCTGGATAGGTGCCATGCATCAACACGCAAGGTACTGTGTCTGTTCCACTGCCTGTGGTGAGGATTGCTGTTCCCTGAGCTCATGGAGCCTGGAACTCGCACATCTTCCTTGGCTGTGAGTCCCGAGGGAGCTATTCCTCCTGTGCTGAGGGCTGCCAGGGCCCAGGGTGCCTTTGTGACCTGGAAGAAGCAGATTCAGGCTGTACTATACTGGTGTCTTAAGCATCAATGAATGTGACCCGCTGGGGATGTGACTGATGGGAGCTGATGCTGACCATGCTGAGGCCAGGGCAGACACAAGCCCTTGTGTGCCAGCAGGTCTCTCTCCCCAGCTTGCCTGCTCTGCTCTGAAGTGTGTCTGCCCTGGTGCACCCCAGCTGTGCTCTACACAGGCAAGCCGTGCACTTGATTTCCTTCCCCAGACAGAGCAGGGGAGGCTGCAGCCATCAGGATGTCTGGTTTCTCTGGCAGTTAACAGCTTATAGCTGTGTTCTGGCTGAGGCACTTGCTGCTGGGCTCTTGGCACATCTCCACACAGCTGCCCTCAGGCTGTTGCTGACCGCCCAGCCAAGCACCAATCCCTGGCTGCAGCTGGGGTGGCATCTCCCAGCGGATGTCACAGGCACTGGGGACTCCTGGGTTGTCATGGGTCAGTCAGGAGCTGTGCAGAGTTTTTTGCACTTATGGTTTGGCAATAAAAAAAAAACAAACAAAACACACACATTTTTTTTCTCAAAAAACTCTCTCAAAATCAATAATAAAAAAACCTACCTACTCTCTCTAAAATTACTCATTTTTCTACCTTTCTTTAAACTCATTTTTCCTCAATTTTTTTTTTTCTTCATCATCTAAAAATTAAAAAATTCTCATAACACAACAAACAAAAAAAAATCCTTCAATAAACTATCAAAAAAAACTCTATCTAAAATACACCAATACTCTAAAATACTCTATAAAAATACACCATATAAATAGCCATATCCCCAAAAATAAAACTAATAAAAAACACCAAAATAATAAACAAATAAATCAAACCACAAAAATAAAAATATCACAAATAAATTTAAACTAAAAACACAAAAAAAAATATTTCTAACCCAATAAACCCATAATACCTCAAAACATCAAAACAAAAATACCACATATAAATAACACAAAATCAAAAAATAAATCTAACCATAAACAATATCTCCCAAATTATCCATAACTATAAAACATACACTACCATCAAACAAATAAAACCTCTATAATATAAAAAAAACATATAAATACAAAAAAACCTAACAAATTAATTACACTACCCCAAACTCATTACAACAAACACTATATACTCACAATAATAAAAACCATCACTAAATAATTAAAAACCTACCCTATACCCCATACCACTACACATAATACCATCCTAAACCTTAAAACACAAATCCTTTAAAAACACAATACCCCCCAAAAAATTAAATCTAACAACAAAACTAACTTCAAAAACAACCTTATAAACACCTAAACTAAAAAMCATAACATTAAATAAATATACCATATCCCTTACCATACACCTACTACTAACAAAATAAAACAACTCCTAAAAACCACCTTAAAAACACTAAACAAAAAAACTTTCAAAAACTAAAAACAAAATCTAACAAAAACCACCTAATTAATCAATACACAAAATTCCATAAACCAAACAAACCCTACCCAATCTAAACCCCTACATACAATAAATAAAAACAAAATCCCTATAATACACATCAAAAATTATTAAATAAAATAATTTAAATCAATTCTATTTGGTTTCGGTCTTTTCACCATCAGCTGGGGGTACAGAGCAACCTATAACTGGTTATAGGGTTGTTAGGGTTGTTAGGGTGAGCAGGTGATTGTCAGGCTCTCAGATTCCAGCACTCATCGCTGCAGTTCCCAGCCCTTCCCAGCCTTCAGTCTGAGAAGTGGTGGCTTGGGGTTTGGTGGTTTGGGTTTTTTTTTGCAGAGGGGAAGGCTTTTCCCCTCAACACCACACCCTGCTTTTTCATTTAATGTCAGACTTTTGTGCTCTGTTTTTCATTTGGTCACAGCCACTGCATTTTGACTTTTTTTGGGGCCTTCCATAGTTTCTCGCCTCTGCTATATAGTCTGATCCTTTGATTCTTTGTGTGTGCCTCTGGCTTGGCTAAAATCTCATGATAGCAGGCACATCTGCTATGACCTTTCAAGACAGAACTTCTAAACATTTTCCAGGGCACTGGAACTTTCTTAAAACTCTTGTGTTTTCCTGACAGCCCTTGTTTCTTTAATGTACCTCCCTTAAAAACAAAACAAAACAAAACAAAACAAACAAAAAAAAAAAACAAAAAAAAAACCCTAGTGGGCAAAACAAGGTGTTTGTGTTTCTGGAACTGTGGCCATGCTCCCTGCAGCCCAGCAGTTGCCACCATGGTGCTTTTGCTCCTCAGGTAGCCCTTTCCTCACTTGAGCAGGGAGAAGCACCGGCCCCTCTGGCCAGCAGCCTGTCAGGGTCAGGCCTTGACCCCACTATTGGCCCCGCTGCTGGGATGGCTCTGCTCAGCACAGAGGAGCAGCCATGATGTTCCATGGGGACAGCCTGCAGCTGGTCCAGCAGCACGACATGGTCCAACTCACAGCAGCAGCTCTCCCTTGAGGGCCAGAGGGGTCCGAGGTGACCATGGAGGACCTCCAGCTCTTGCACAGCACACTGGAACAGATCATCTACGGGCCAGACACATGCATTCAAGAACTCATACATGTATGCATGCATGGACATACACAGAGACCTGCAGCTTGGATGCTGCCTTTGAGCCAGAATGTTTTTATTGAAAAGACCCTGCCACAGGAGTCGCTTATCTTGTCCCTTCCCCACCTAGTCCTGCAGCAAGAGCTGAGCAGCACCTGTAAGGAAAAATCCTGAAAGTGCTTTTACTGGGAGATTTATTCCTGGAAGACGCTGGATCTTGTGATGCTTGAGTCCAAGGCTGCAGAGCCTGTATGAGGCAGGCTGCAGAGCACAGCATGGAGGGAGAGCAGCAGCCAGGGCAGCAGGGAGCCTCCTTGTTTCACCCTATTCCCTCCAACTGAGACCTTGCAGGTCTCACCACATTATTTCCTACAGGCAGCAGAGGCTCTGTGCTSCTTACAAACTGATTGGCAGCTCCCCTCAAACAGCTGAAATGTGCCAGCACTGAGCCCCACTGGGGACACAGCACAGGCACAGCCCTGCCCTGGCACTGCCCGCTCCCACAGCACTCTCTGCCACAGCTCAGGCTCTGGGGGCTGGCCAGGCATTGTGACAGCACTAGCTCCTCATCGTCCCTTGTGCCTTTGTCCTCTGCAGTAGACAGAGGTTTCAAAGCTCCTGCACGGCCATGACAGGGTGCAGCAGAGCCCTGTTCTCCAGCAGCAATCCACTCTCCCCCTGTGCGGGCTCAGCCCAGCCCCACAGACAAACCTTCCTACCAGCTGGCCACAGCTCTCCTGGCAGCGCTGGGGCAATGCCTGCACTGCCCCGTTCCCTTAGTCCCAGGGCTCTGAGGGGAGCAGCTCCTGCTCTCCACAAACCCACACAGGCACCTGAAAGCAAGATCTGCCCCCTCATGCTGGGCAGGCATCGAGTGCCACAGCTGCACCCGGAGCTTTGGCCAAATTGGTGCACAAGGACATAGCCTCCCCTCAGGCCGGTGCCTCAGCCCCGTGGCTCCCCACAACTGCAGCGGGTGGTGTGGCCCTCCACCCACCCTCAGCTCCGTGCTTTGCACCAGTAGGGGAGGAGGGCCAGGTGTGTGAGATGGGCAGGGCCATGCTCTGCATGCATGGCTTGGGAGCTGGCTCCATGCACATCCCTGGACAGGTACCCTCAGGAAAGCAGGAGTTCTCATACGTGGAACGTCGCATGCTGAGTTCCAGGCTGGGTGCCTGGTGCTGCCTCTTCTTCCAAGTCCTGCTTTGGCTCTGGCAGGACACCCAAGACCCCAGACGGCAGAGCTGGTGCTGCATTTACACCTCGATGATATTGACAGAGGGAGATTTCTTCTATGAGAGAAAAATCTGCTTTAAGACCCTGCTTTGCAGTGCCCCTGGAATCAGACCCCACAGCAGAGCCCCTCAGCCTGCGGCACGCATCAAGACCAGCAGACCTCAGCAGAGCAGGGTCAGTTTGGAGTAAGGATCCAAGAGGTGGGATCTCTTTGACAAGGAGTAATCAGCAAGCTGAAAAATCTGGAGGGGAACTGGGGCCTTGAAGTCCAAACAGGAAGTTTCTCCTCCTGACATCTGCTGGAAACCAAGATGTGGAATCAGTGGGGGCAGTCAGGCAATACAGAGAGGGGAGGTCCCACCCTTGAAAGAGGCAGCAGATGAGATACAAGCAAAAACCTAACACAAGGTCCCGTTAGAGCATCAGGGCTATAAATCACTGTCTTTGGCAGGTAACAAAGGGAGAAATGCCAGGTGCTGAGGGAACAGCCAGATGAAGGTACTGCACCCTCCCCATCCAGAGCCTGGCATAGCACTTCCATCAAGGTGAGGAAGGGGCTTTGGAATGACTTGTGTAGTGATGACCTGGAGCCAGCCGCAGTGAAGGCAGAAAGTGAGCAGTGACAGACCAGTGCAGGAACCATGAGAACAGATGCCTAGCATATCCACTCCTGCCTGAACAGGCAGCAGCAAGACCTGTCCATCGGTGCAGGAGAGGTGCAGCCTTGGAGGGGCATGGTGAAGGGTCTGTTACAGTGAGAGGTCAGGTACCACCCTGCAATGCAAGAGCCATCCCAGCTGTTATGTCCTGTCATCTCTCCCAATGTTTCTCCTGCAATCACCCATGGGGCATGCACACTGCCCCAGAGTGACAAGGGCTCACTGCACCCCAAAAGCTCTTAAGTCTTTGGGGTGAGAGCACAAGCTGGGGTGTTTCCCTTTCTGGAGAGAGCCAGAATCTGTCCAGGCTGCGAGCCCCACAGATACCACATGCCATCCCTCCTGCCAGCCCTTGCCAGCCCTCCCCACTCACCTTGCTCCGCAGCAGCCCTCCACTTGGTCGCTCTGGTGTGCTATGTTCCGAGGACGGCTTTGTCTTCTCCTTGTTGTTGTTGGAGTCATTATCCTTGATTATGTCATATTGTCTGCAGAACAGGGCAATCACCGCTGCCAAAAGACAGACTGGATGAAGGACACCCCCACAGTGGCTTCCTCTGTGTCCCCTCCCCACAGCATCCCAGCTGCAGAGCAGTCGTGCCAGGGCTCCTTGGGGTGCTGCACACCCACACCCCCACCTGCATCAGCCTGCTCCACCCCAGGTAGCTCTGCATGTGTGGCCAGGCCAGTTTCCTTGGGCAGACAGGCATGGATGTGACTGAGGCCATTGGGGGACATACGACGTGCTCAGCACTCACCCAAGGCAGATGCTGAGGCACTCAGAGAGGAACTGTTAGGTCAGTGGGTAGCTGAGTGGGTTTTGGAGTGCCTCCAGCAAAGGGCTGGCTTTTGTGACCCTCACAAAAGCCAGCCCTTGTCTTTGTCTGTGCAAACTGCCGTGGGGTCAGTCACTCATGGTTTCACAGCACGCGTCTCATGCAGCATGTTCCACCCCGGGAACCCTGGGTACAGGAGTGTGGAGCAATGCCCCCAGGTGTGATTGCGCTGGAGTCACTCAAACCCCTGCGTGCATGTGATAACACAAAGGCACTGTCAGGCACAGGCTGGGCTTGACTCCTCTCAGCTGGCATCCTGACACACCAACCCCGTGCCAGGTGTAAACTACCAGCAGTCCTCTTCTATTTTCTTCCAGTGCACTAGAGAAGTGTCAAGGACAGGGCACGGAGAAATTTCTGCAAGATGCCACTACAAAATCCACAATTACTGGGAAGTAGGGGATCACTGACTTCCTATTCACAGTAGCAGCATAAGACCACCAGTCAGGAGCTGACTTAGTTCCTAGGCTCCTGTGCTCCCAGGGCAGCCTGCTGCCTGCTGGAGCACTGGCTTTAATCGTGCAGTATAGGAACAAATCACTTGTTTTACAACTTTAGCAGACTGAGTCACAGCCACTACCAGCTAGTGCAGCAGTATCACCAGTCACAACATCTAAGGCCCAAGCAACACAGTCATTACTATCAGCTAGGATGCTCCCACACTGCAATGCTGTCTCCTGCTCTTCCACATACTCCAGGCCATTGCTGCTGAGCAGTGGCTGTGGTTGCTCCTTTTACCCCACTGGCTCCAGCTCCTACAGTGACTCAAYGGTCTTACTGAAAAGGGTGACAGACCCTCACAAATATGCCTCTGCACTCTCTTGAGCCACATCCTCTGTAACCATGGACTGTACCTTTGCCCCAGCCTGCCAGAACACTGCTTGTGGCACTCACCTGCCCACATGAGCAGCACAGCCACGATTATAATAATCTCACCAGTCTGCAGCTGCCGTTCTTTGTCCAGTCCTTCCATGGTGATGTCACCTGCAGAGAAGAGACCCCAAGCAGGGCTGGCAGCAGATACCCTCCCACTACAGCAGCACTGGAGGATGTGAAAAACTCCCCAAGAAGAGAAATCCACCTCCCCTAAACAAGGATGGGTGTGGGATGATATCCTGTCTGGGGAGAGGACATGCATCCTGCCATTTTCCTGTGCCAGATAAATCATCCCTGCTACTAAGGAAGTTAGGGATTCCAACAGCTTATTTGGGTTCATGCAGGGACTGCACAATGCATGCCAGTGATCACTACTAAGGTCATTCTCTACATAGCGACCAGGGCAGAGCAGGTCAGTTGAACGCAAAAGTTCTGAGGAAAGCCAGACATCTGCTTGCCCTACCATACTTGAGACCCCTCTCATGGTTAGTGCTGGAGACAGACTCCCATGCCCTCTGTGGGCACTGTATCGCCTGGATTCCTGGATTAGCTCTCATGGGCCAGCATGTAGGCGACCCCAAGGCAACAAAGATATGAGTAGTAAAGGAGACATGGGGCTCTGTCATTTGTCCTTCGATAGCCTGCAGACTAGAAGATCTGAGAGTCTGTTCAGTACTAGCCTCCTACAGGCAGCAAGTGGATAGGTCTCAGCAGCTGTCCTGGCCAGTCTGCTTAGATGAAGGTGCCAAGACCTAGGATAGGAAGGCTGCAAACCACAGCTTGGGGACGTTACCGTGGACACACAGTGCATACAACAGCAGTCTGTACAACCCCGTGTGTCCCCAGCAGCCTGCTTCTCAGGGCAGAACCTTCCTCACTGGCTGCTGAATCCCTGCCCATCCGGTGTACAGGCCTCTAGGTGTGGCCCCAGCAGCAGCAGCAGCTGGGAAGAGGTGCCTCACCTTGGTTGGAGCTGTTGGAAGGCAGGCGGTCGGTCTCCTTCAGGGTGCGGAAGTGGACACGCTTGCTAGCCTGGCTCTCCCCGTACAGACCAATGCTCTGCACCTGGATGATGTAGTCAGCATCCTCTGCCAGGTCCCACAGCACACAGGCACGGTTGGTGGTATTCACCTCCCGGATGAAGCGCTGCATCTGCCCATCCTGCCGCTGCCAGAGGGAAGAGCTGTCAGCCCAGGAGGCTGCTTCCAGCTGCACCAGGCTGCAGGGCTCTGCTGGACACATTGCCCTCACTCCTCTCTTCCCAGGGTGGGCCAGACTGCCCAGCACTAGCTATTCAGCATCCCTGCATGGCCTGAGAGCCAGGCACCTCTCTGGAGAAGCCACCCTCACCCAGGGCTGCATTAGGTGGAGCAAGGCAAGCAAAGATGGGTTATGTCGTGGCTGAAGCACCAGCCTTACCCAGAGAAATCCCAGGGAAGCCATAGAAGGTACCACCCCCAATGCAACCCACAGTCTTCTGCCTCCCACCAGGATGGATGGCTCAGATGAGGCACACTGGCAAGGGCTGCTCAGAAGCAGAGATGTTCTCAGGCATGTGCCAGAGGAGTCCCAGACTGTGGCAAAAGGGCTGACACATAGGAGCATGCTAGCAATCAGTGTTCCCAACCCCTGGTGGCAGATCCTGGATACCTGCTGTAGAATGGCATAGCCGATGACCACGTCTCCTTCTGGGACGTCCCAGGAGACTGTGGCAGAGTTTGCCTTCAGCTGCGTCACAGTCACGTTGACAGGGGACGGTGGCCTGTCTGGGGACCAGGCATGGATCGAGGCGAGGCACAGGAAAGAGGCAAAAGAAGATGTCTCAGAACAGGCATTCAGCCCTGCACATCACCACGGGGCGTCTCCAACACCTGCCCATGGCAGCACATTGGCTAGGGTAACAGGCCAGTGCCTTCTTTGGTGAACCCGTCCACAGGAGAGTAGCGGTGCAGCAGATGCACAAGCTGGAGCCCTGCCAGCTGCAACACATGCATAGCACAATGTTTCACGGGCTGGCAGGCAGCTGCCTACTGTGTGCATGAAGAGTGTGGAGGCACAGAGCTCTGGGGTTGTCCCATGGATGGGCACACCACACACACCTGGCACACCACCCAGAACTCTGTAGGACACAGCAATGATATATTGACTGAGACAGAAAAATGGGGCAGCTTGGAATATACATACTCTACCACTCAGTCTGGTCATCTCTTGTGCCTGGTATTACTCCTTGCTCCAGGGTGTGGAGGAAAGGCCAATGTTGAAGGCAGAGCTGGCTGTCCTAGCAATGCAATGCCATCGGCTGCAAAGCAGGCAGCAACACTCGACCACTGCTGTTCTATGGAAAGCTGACCTGACTTGGTCATTTCCTTGGTCTGCACCACAGCCACTTTGAGATTTCACAGCACTAAGAGCACAGCAGGATCCCACACAGTCCTGCACACAAAGCCAAATTTTGTCTGGAAATTAGACACAGGAGCTCATGAAAGACACTGAGGCTGCTGTTTGTGTCTTCTCACTCCCCGCAAATAAGTCAGTGTCCTTCAACAAGATGTCTATGTAGAAYAAGGTCAGTGCTGTGATTTATACAGAAAAAGAGCTCCAGAGGGCACCTGAGAAAAAGAGAAAGGACAACCATGACATCAACAACAACCCCAGTTAGAATGACAAGGAAAGGTGATCTTTGCAGGCCAGCGGTTTCAGTGCATTCATTCACATCTGAATATACCCAGCTCCAGATCAAGTCAGAGGAAGGCTGAGGTTCCTACTGAGAAATTCAGGGTTTTGGTCTGCCAAGGGCAACTAAAACAGAGAGGAAAGCCCAGAAAACATGTTGTAAGAGAGACCCCGGGACATAGCGTGTCCCCAGAAATTTGACGCACCGTTAAAGTCACCAGAGACACGGATACCACAGGGTTTTGGTTTTCTCTTTCAGAAAAGGAGCCTGGAAAACTGGAAAGGATTCAAAGATACACTCAAACATCCTTTATCCCACAAAGAGCGTGTCTCCGCAGAGTTTCGCCAGTGGGGATCTGGTTCATCAGTAACCTATGACAGGGAGAAAGTCTCTAAGCCATATCCTCCCGYACACCCTGCTTGCCTAAAATCCAACAGCAAGACAGGCTGAACAAAGCTGCAGACCCAGCCCTGTCCACTGCCCAGGGTGTATGTACTCTGTGGGCACAGGAGCTGAGCTTCCTGAAGATGAAATAACAGAATCATTGTGGTTGGAAAAGACCTCCCAGACGATGAACTCCAACCTGTGAACGAATAACCCCATGCCCACTAAAACATATTGCAAAATGTCATTTCCAGTCATTTCCTGAACACTTCCAGGGGTGGTGAATCCACCACTGTCCTGGGCAGCCTGTCCAATGCTTAACCACTCTTCCAGTGAATAAATTGTTCCCAATACCCGACCTGCAACTTGAGGCCATTTCCCCTAGTCCTGTCACCTCTTCCCTAGGGGTAGGCAAAGCCTGACCCCCACAATCCTGTCAAGGAGTTGTAGAGAGTGAGAAGGTCCCCCCTGACCCTCCTTTCATCCAGTCTTAAGTTACCCCAGCTCCCTCAGCCACTCATCAGACATGTGCTTCAGTCCCTTCTCCAACTCTGTTCCCTTCACGGGACATGCTCCAGCATCTGAATGTCTTTCTTGTCATGAGGGGCCCAAAACTGACCCCAGGATTCAAGATGCCCCAGCAGTGTCCAGCACGGGGAAAATCACTGCCCTGGTCCTGCTGGCACACTATCGCCAAGACAAGCCAGGATGCTCTTAGCCTTCTTGGCCAGCTCATGTTTAACTGCTGCCAACCAGCACCCACAGGTCCTTTTCTACTGGGCAGTTTTCCAGCCTGGTCTGGTTTTCCACCCCAGTCACAGTTGGTGTCAGGTCATCTGCTCGGCTCACAGCCAAGCTCAGGCAGCATCCTGTCAGTCAGCAAATAACTGTTCCCTTGCATTGTCCCAGACACAGGCATTTCAAAGTGTGGATCTGCACAGTGTGGGGGACTGCATGTTTCTGCTTGCCTTCAAACAGAAGAACAGGTGTCCTGGTTACCACTGTGCTAGCAAACAGTGGGGTCAGAACAGCCCAAGAAGCCAGTGGTGGAGATTGGTCCGAAAATTGATTCGGTCTGCACCAGCCAATATGTGCCCAAATTACTCTTGGGCATAGCTTGGAAGCCAGCACGAGACAGAAACCATTCCTGGCAGTTAGCACTGATGTACCTCCTTCATTGGAACTTGTGAGTTTAATACCATGGATACGACCAGATGCCTACCAGCTGGCCTCAGGACAGGAACAGGGCATGGTACTTCACAGGACACATCCACACCAATGAATTAGGTGGTTTCTTACATCTAACAGAATTAAAAGAGTCCTGTATATGCGCAATGGGGGCAGCTCAACTACCAGTCTTTAAGGGTATGTGAGGAAATTAAAGACAGGGTCTGACATCTCTGTGACACAGACGTTTGTGGCTAGAGCTTGTAGCAGCTGCCCAGTTCTGCACAAGMATTTTCTAAGCTTCTGTGGGGCGTCCGCCTGGCCCAGCTGCGGTTTTCAGGCTGGGGATGCTGAGACACTGCCCTGGGACTGAGTCACTCCATGATTTGAGAAGAAAGGCACTGCACTGATCCACAAGCCATGCTGTTGAATCCACACAGGGCTGACAGAAGTGTTCCAGTTGTACTTGGAGCTTGCACTGGCCCTGTGCAGGGATTGTCACTCACTGGCAGCAGAAGGATGAGAAGACACAGGGGCACAGCGGAGCTACGATGCACATGGTTGTCAATGCACCGGACCACACGCATCGAAAGCACACTTGGTGCAGACACCAGGCCAGAAGCCCTGAACCTGCGTGACAGGAGACCTGGTGTCCAGGCTACGGTTCTGCATTAGAGAAAACAGTGATCCTTTATCAGTTTGACATTGAATGAACTGCAGAAAATACATTTCTGAGCTCTTGGGATTTGCATGCCTGGCAGAAAGAGACAAGAAACCTCAGAAGTCAAAACTTGAGAAGTTCACCCTAGATACACAAAGCAATGTTTAATCCCAATCACCTCTGGTCTGGAGACAGGCTGGGAGAGATGAGGTTATTCAGACTGGAGAGAAGGCTCTGGGAAGACAGGGGCTCCAAGAGAGCTGGTGAGGAACTTTGAACAAAGGCCTGGAGTGACAGGACAAGGAGGGGCTGACTTTACACTGACAGAGTCCAGGGTTAGATGGGATACTGGAAAGAAATTGTTCCCTGTGAGGGTGGGGAAGCCCTGGCACAGGCTGTGCAGAGAAAGTACGGCTGCCCCGTCCCTGGAGGTGTTCAAGGCCAGGCTGGATGGGGCTTGAAGCAGCCTGGTCTAGTGGAAGGTGTCATTGCCCATATGAGGGGGATGGGATGAGATGGACTTTAAGGTCCCTTCCAAACCAAACCATTCCAGGAATCTATGACATTCAAGATGAGACCACGAAGTTGTTACCTCCAAAGGACAAAGCTTTGTGTATAATCCCCACATTGCATCTAATACTGCCCAGCCTGCTCTGCAGCTAAGGTCAGAGCAGCTTCACACCAAAGCTGTTGCCATAAAGGTCTGTGAATGTAAGGGCTCCAAAAAACATGCTCTCTGAAGCCAACACATTCTGGCTATAAAGTCAAGATGCCACTGGACTCTGGGAAAAGTGTGCCACTGTTTAGCTCAATGCATTAACTGCTAATGATTATACATCACTTATAAATTATCCAGCTTCACTTTTTATTAAAGCCATATTACTAAAAGGGCACCCCCACAAAAAGCACAGTCACTTACTTAAGGCCTGGCACAAGTTTTCTCCTATCTGTATAGTAGTGTGCTCTTTTTGGGCCTGATTAGGGGTGGGAAGAGCTGGGCTGCATCTAGGAGCTGGCAGCACTTCAGCAGGTAGCTGGACACTGGGAAGGATGGCAGGTGGGCAGTTGAAGGGATGGCCAGAGGGCAGTGGGAGGGGTAGTGAGTAAGCAGGAGGAGGGATAGCTGGTGGGCAGTGGGAGGGATGGCCAGTGGGTAGCTGGACACAGGACCAGATCTGCCACGCATCCCAGCTCCATGGGTCAGCAAAGGCACTGGACAGATACCCTTTATGAGGAATGCTGGCAGATGTGGTGCTGCAGAGGGATGGAGCATAGCTCCACCAGTGCCCTCCCCATCCTCTTGTGATCCGGAGAGCGGACGACCCCTGCTCCCCCTTGCCCGTGCCCTTGGGGCTGCTGCTCAAGGGCACCCAGATGTTCCCCCTCACTTACTGCTGCAGCAGGGAATAAGCACAGACTGCACATCTAAAAATAAGTGTCCCCTTTTTAACACCCCTGACTGCATCTCTTCCCGAATCCGTCAGTACGTGTTTTGCAACACAGCCGCATGTAGCAGAACGTGTCTGGTACTCGCAATTCGATTTAGTATTTTAGTAACCTGTCGAGGGGCAGACAGCAAGAGGCGGCTGCTGACATCGGGTCACCCCGGCGAGTCAAAGGACACAAGGACAGCGGTGCCTCGGGTGCATAGAGCTCGATGCCCCCGCGAACACAAGCAGGAAGGGACAGGATCCCCGTCACCCGAGCAGCCCCAGCCCGCCGCCCCCTAAGCGTCCCTGCCCGGGGCAGGAGCTCCCTCGGGCCGCACTCCGCCCGCGGCGGGAGCCCTTGGGAGCCCTCGGGAAGGGCAGGGCGGTAGACGCCGTCCCGCGGGAAGGGAATGCGACACGGTCGAAGGCACGGGGTTCAGAAGCCGCGACGTCCCGGGGGTGCCCGAGGAGTGCTCGGGGGTCGCGGCAAAGGCCACGTCGGGGATGCGGTGCGGCCAGCGCGGGCTCTGGCGAGGACCGCAGCCGACAGCAGGAGCGGCCGCCCAGGAGCGTCTCCCCTGTCGGGGGGCGCCAGCCCCGGAGCCCTCCTGGCCCGGTCGTACTTACTGGCTCGTACGAGACACAGGTCGCAGCCGAAGAGTACCAGGACCGGGCTGATCATCGCCGAGACGCGGGCCATGGCGGCGGGGGCTGCGGCCCGGCCGGGCKGCGGCCCTGGCACCGGCCCGGCTCCCTACGCCGCGGGAGGGAGCGGGGCCGAGCCCCGGCCGCAGCGCGGGGGGGCGGAACGGCCGCCGGGCCCGGCCCGCCCCCGAGCGGCACTGCAGCAGCTCCGGTACCGCGGCGGCTCCGGCGCCGCCTCTCAGCCGCGCGAAGGGGCCGGCACCGCCTCCAGCCCCCCGAGCAGGAGATCCAAACCACCGGTACCGCCCCCGCCCTGTTACCAGAGCCCCGGAACCACCAACGCGGCTCTCGATATCGTTCTCCAGTAACCCCCAGTGCCCCGCCGCAGGCTGCATCCCCGGTAACCCCGAGCGCCGACCGTCCCCGTGCTGGCTCCCAGTGACCCCCACGCCCTCTCTCCCCAGCGCAGGAATCTCCGCATGCAGAGCCGTGTCCTGCCCACGGTCACGCGTGTGGCAGCGAGCAGCGCTGATGGCACGACTGTWGGGCGCTGATAGATGCCGACATTCGGCCTGGTGCCCCCAGCACAGTCCCACAGCTACTCTGCAGCTGGGGCTGCTCTGGCCCTCCAGGGTACTGCTCCAGGTGCATATGAAGACACAGACTGTGCCCCATACCGAGGAAAGGCAATACTGGGTCAGTGAAGTGTAGAGAAATAACAAAATGAACCAAAATCATCCTCTATTACCTTACAACAGTAACCTACTACTTTCTGTGAGCAATGCAGACCGGAAAGAGGAGTCAAGCCAAGACAGAATCTATGGTTTCAAGGGGCTGCTAAGGTAGCTCAGCCTAGCTGTTGTTTTGGGCAGACTTGGAGACTCCTGAGGCTCCTCTCTGTCCAGCTGATGTCCTTGGCTGCAGCCTATATTGTCCCTGGCTGTGTAGCATAGCTGGAGCTGAATGGCAACTTAGACTGTACCCGGGCTGAGATCAGCCCACAGCAAAAGCACGTTGGTGTGTGCATATGAGAGAGACTTGTGGGCACATACATCCCTAGTTCACTACCCTAGGACTGGGAAGTCTTCACTTGGTGTCTTTCCTAGTTCTAGAAGAATTGTTCTGTGCTTTAGGGAGAGCTTTGGAAGACCAGGGTGGTCACTTAGCCATGGGAAGAGTTTAATTTGCAGTGCCTGTGCACAAGGGACAAGTTCCAGCTAAGTGGAAATTGAAGCCTGTCAGAGTTTACATTAAGTCTGCAGCTGCATGGCAGGTTAGGTGATCAGAATGGTCCCATCTAGGTTGTTCAGTTCTGCTTTTCAGATGTTTTTGACATATCAGGAGACCATCTCTTTCCCGAGCTGAGCTTCATTGCTGCTGCAGTCCACAGCGTTGAGGACGAGGTGAGCCTGATACTGCTTTCCCAGCAGAGTCCTGTTTCAAAGCTCCTTCTCCCTCTTATCTGCATTATGGGGAGGAAAGCCAAGGGTAGAGTTGGCAACTGTAAAACTGTGACTGCAAGAGGTTTACAGGAACAGTTTGCCAGTTATGTCTTCTTTGCAAGATCCATTCTCACTTGGTCACTGTGAAAACTACTCAGTTATTGCAGAGCTAGCTGTTGGTGTTAATGTTGACTGTTCAATAGCCAGTCTGCCACCAGCCAAGGATTCCTGGCTTGCCCAGCACTGCTCTGGCCTGCACAGGAGTGCTCAGAGAGCAGACATTATTTGAAAAGGTCAGCACTGTCAGTGTTAGATATTTTTGACAGCAGAAAGAAGTGTCCATCAGCACTGTGGGACAGTGCTGATAAACTGCATCCCTCCCCCAAGCTACTTAAAAGTGGTTCAGTTTCTGTGTCCTTTCCCTATGCTCCAGGCTGCAGCCCCATTGCTTGTGCAGGAGGAGAATTAAGCTGTGATTGGGGAATTTTGTTTCTGATCGCCCTAGACATCACTGCTGGCTGGCTGGCATTCCCAGGCTTCACAGATCTTCCAGATCAGTGCTGGACATGGGAAAGGACATGCTGTGCCACTTATGGCAATCCTGGGAACTCAGTGACTGTGCACAGGGAGCATGGCATTCCTTGGGAGCAGGCAATGGCATTTGTATTTGTGGGTTCAGTCTATAAATAATAAATACTGAGAGTGCAAACTTTCCACACACATTTAATTATCAATTGAGTATTTGGGATTTTAGCCAAGCAAAATTCGATTTGCAATTGCAGATCAGGAACTAATGCATCTAAATTGTATTATATGCCTTGCAGTGCCTTGTACTTGGAATTCAGTGGGGAAATCCAGCAGTAGCCTCGAGATCCCATCCTCACCTCTGCAGCTTGGCCTGTRGGCACCAGTCACAGCCTGTCCCTAGCAAATGTGAGATTCTGGTAGAGGCGCTGGCAGCAAGAGAATGCCCTGCCCACGATGCAAGAGTCTCCTGTACCTGCATCATACCGCCATGCTATCATCTTCCTCTGAATACACACAGCACATCAGGAATTGACCTCTGGAGCTGGGAAAGGTTTGGATCAATGTTATGCCTGTGCAGAATCTGCCCCACACTTTGTAGTGTATAAATGTCATTGACTAAATGAAACCTACCAAAGATGCATGGATTTTGAGTCCCTAACCTAAGCCTTAGCTTCTAATTAGTGTGAGGTGAGCATTCACAGATTTATGAAAGCATGACCTGACCTGCAATGGCTGGGTCCTGATCTGGGCATCCTGGACCTCTGTGACTGTTCCTCTCATGCAATTATTTTCCCGATACTCTGGCTGCTCCCTTTTCCCACTGCAGGGCCTCCTGTGGTCAGCTGTGACCTGTGCCTATGGAAGCAGCCAGCAACTGCAGCTGTGACTCAGATGGCCTTTTCCAGATGAGCATTGTCCTTCAATCAGCTGCTGGCTAGCCTAGAGGAGGGCTGGGGAGGGAGTGAATGCCAGAGCTGCCCCTGCACCCCTAGACTGTGTCAGCCCCATGCTGGCTCAGCACGATGTCCTCACACCAGGGCTGCCATAGCTGCTGCTTGGCATCATCTGTCTCCATGTTCATTGGAAGGAGACGTCCAAGGTTGTTGTGAAGGTTCATTCCCATCCACTCAGTCATGTCTGTGTGCTGGCTGCTGTATTCTATTTCTCTCCCACAGAAGTGGAATTAATTAACTGATGCCCTGTGATAATAATAATGGAGGGCAAAGGTACAGCAAACCATAGACATTTTCTATAAAGCTGCTAAGGAAAGYCCCCTATTGTCTTCAGCCAAAGAACAAGCTCAGACCCATCACCAGGCTATGGATATCGGCACTTTATCAACACTTCATGAAACTTATGAAATGTGGAAAGTCACTCTGCTRATCATTAATACCCACTAATCATTAATGATTCCTGATCCTACTTTTTGTGTTTATTTCATGATGGCATCTTTTTGCCATCTGACACATAATTGGATTTGGGGAATTCAGTGCTGCCCAAGAACAAATATTTATACTTTTTATTATCACAGGGTATTTTGAAGTCAAAAGTTTTGCTGTGTAATTATGTGCAATGGGGAAAGCAATTTATTATGGTGCATTTAGACCAGATGCCCAAGTAGTTCTGGCCCTTCCTAGCTTCTATTGTAACAAAAAATTAATAACAGTTATAATCTGCACTGCACCATCTGCAACACAGCAGACACGGGTCATCTTTCACAGCTGGTAAGTGATGAAAAAAGATAATTTATTTTTTACCCTTTTTATATGGGACAACTAGGCAGCATATGGGGTTTGAGATGTGGGTTTCTTCTATGTCGGTGTATTCACAATAGTGTTACCACTCGGCCCTTTCCCAGATCATTTACACCACATGAAGTCACCAAAGCCAAGAGCCTGGTGAAGCTGAAAAGTGATCTTACAGGTCTATCAATAGCAAAAGCATTCAGCACTGTCATGATCAGTGAACACGCAACTGATGGAAGTTCATGAGCAGCTCTGTCAAAGCCCACCCTTGGGGAAGAAGTGGATTTGTTATTGCTCAGATAAATGCACACAGCACTGAACGTGAGGCAGGAAAGCTAACCCTCTTCAGCAAGAGAATGGGAGCATTGGGCAAATGCTGCACCCCAAGGCAGACACTGCTCTGCAGTGACCAGCTGCCATGCGAAAGGTGCATCATGCACCTCTGTAACGGGCATACAGTCTGCCAGAGACATGTTCTGGCTCTGATGCCTCATCTTCTGCTTGGTAGTGCTGATATCTCTTCTGCTTTGGTGTCCAGCCAGCGGCTTGGGCTTCAGGGAGGGAGAAAATTCACCTGTGACTGGCTGGAAAACTCACTGGAATGACCCTGGCTGGATACCAGGTGCCCATCAAAGCTACCCGATTGCTCTCCCCTCAACTGTTCAGGGAAAACACAGTGAAACACTCATGGATCGGCATAACAACAGGGAGAGCTCACTCAGCAACTACTGTCATGGGCAAAACAGACTCAAGTTTGCGAAATCAGTTTAATTTATTATCAATCAAATCAAATTAGGGTAATGAGAAATAAAACCGAATCGTAAAACCATCTTCTCACCACCCCTCCTTTCTTCCCCATCTTAGCTTCACTCCCCAGTTCTCCCCCTCCTCCCCTTCAGCAGGGCAGTAGGACAGGGAATAGGATGAATTCATCACACCATGTCCCTGCCACTACCTCCTCCTCAGGGGAAGGGTCCTCACACTCTTGCCCTGCTCTTGCGTGGGCTCCTCCATAGGCTGCAGGTGGGTCTCTGCTCCCCAGTGGACCTCCAGGGGCTGCGGGTGGGTCTCTGCTCCCCAATGGACCTCCAGGGGCTGCGGGTGGGTCTCTGCTCCCCAATGGACCTCCAGGGGCTGCGGGTGGGTCTCTGCTCTCCAGTGGACCTCCAGGGGCTGCAGATGGGTCTCTGCTCCCCAATGGACCTCCAGGGGCTGCAGATGGGTCTCTGCTCCCCAATGGACCTCCAGGGGCTGCAGATGGGTCTCTAATTCCGTGTAGATCTCCATAGGCTGCAGGTGGGTCCCTGCTACCCCTGGACCCCACAGGCTGCAAGAGAATCCCTGCTCCAGCACTTGGAGCAACTCCTCTCATTCCTTCTGCACTGGTCTGCAGGGCTGCAGGGCTATTGCTCTCACATACCCTCACTCCTATCTCTGGCTGCTGCTGTGCACGGTTCTTTCCTTTCTTAAATCCCAGAGGCACTGCCACCATTGCTGATGGGCTCTGCTTTGGCCAGTGGCAGGTCTGTCTCGGGGTCAGCTGGCTTTGGGTCTGCTGGACACGGGGGAAGCTTCTAGAAGCTTCTCACAGAAGCCATCCTTGTAGCCCCCCATTACCAAAACCTTGCCATGCAAACCCAATATAACTCCCTTAAGACGGAGTTTTGGGCAAAGCAGCTTATGGTGAAAGCTGCTAAATTAGCCTGGGTTGTTTAGCCTAGAAACTATGAAACTGAGGGGGATGTGCTGACAGCTTCTCTTTTGATGCCTGACAGCTGCCAAGCATATACATAGCTGCTGCAGAGACCAGAGTGGCCTGTTCCTTGTCTGGGGTAGAACATGGAGGCCAGGGCTGATCGTCCTCTCATTGTCAGACTGGTGGATATTGATTTAGTTTCCAGCCACTCCTCCACCTCAAGGGCTGTCTTGCTGTCAGTCTCCTGACACCCTCTCCCTGGCATTGCTTCTGACAGGGCCAAAGTAATTTGCCATCTGCACTGCTGGCAGTGGGATCTGCTCTCTGTGTTTTCTTGTGCTGACTGTGCGACTGTTCCCATAATCTGGGAGCAGAGATGAAGTTCCCGGAGACAGGCGAGAGAGTAGGTGCCTTGGCAGCCAGCCTGGCTCCGCTCGTTGCAGTGCTGAGCCCACCTGCACAACTGTACAGTGCTCCACAAGGTCAGGTACAGAGCCAAGGTGGAGTGAAAAGGAGGGGAAACCTTTGTGAAGCCTGTATCTCCATGGGAAAAGCAGGGACATGGGACAGGGAGACAAAGCCCTGACCGGGCAGCCCGTGTGATGGAGAGCCACATGTGTGCACCAGGCCTGGCCATTCTGTGGTGCCAGGGAACCTCCCTCTCCTGCTCAGAACTGCTCTACGGCAGCCCTAACATCAGAGTGCCTGGTGATGGGAGGTGGCCAGGGACACCAGAGACCAGACCTTTTGTGGGTTGCAGGGACCCAGCCACTCCATCTGGAGGGAGTGCAGAAGAGCCTCAGACCTTTGAGCCAGCTACTTGTGTCAGGGATGTGACCAGTGCCTATTGCAGGGAGGTGGGCTCTGATGCAGCACCCAGAGACAGTGCTGATAGACTGGAAGTGTCCTCCCTGCTTTGACTGTACTCTGCACAACTGCAGTTCTGAGGCACAGGCCAAGGGCCAGGATGGTTGGAGTCTATCCTGGAAGATGATTTTGATGTAGCATGGCATGTAGCATGGCAAGATGTTTCGAAGAGCCAAGTGTTCAGCAGTAAGAAGTCATGAAGTAATCTTGTAGGCTTTCAGGATATCCCCATTTTAAACACCAATTCAAACCATAGTTGAAGGGATGGAAGGGCAATATATAGATGTTATTGGGACCTTTAAATTTAATAATACTGAATTTCATCTGCCATTTCATCTCCCAATCCCTCAGCATTTGAAGATATTTAGAACCCCTTCTGTGTGATTACCTTTTAATTTTTACTGCTCTGTGTAATCCTCAAGCCCTACCTTCATCCCTGGCCATTTACTCCCATGAGGAACAGCTGGAAAAAAAGCTGACAGCACTGGCTGTGATTTTCCTAACCTTTAATTTGGCTCGTCTCCGCAAGCAGTCACTGAGACTATGTCTTTGGTTACTGTCATTCTGCGGTTCAATGTAGACTACGTTTGAATAACTACCTGGCTTGTTACCTGCTTCTCAAGAAAGGCACAGGCTTGATTCTGGAATGCATCTGCACTTTTTGAAAACAAATGCCTCTGATTTAGAAGACCTTTGAGTATAGTTCCGATGGGGTTTTGGACCTGATACAGCATGCATAAAAGAGGACACTGCACTAATTAATGTCAGCAAAGCTGTCCAATATAACCATCACACCCTCCAATCTCACTCTCATTCTACTGTATTTTAATGATGAGATTGTCCTACTTAATTTTGAAGGCAGCTGGCTTTCAGAGTCAAGCAACACTTCAAGAAATAATGTCATACTTAGTGCTGGTTTCATTACCAGCATCGGAGCCACACAGTATCCCAAAATTACATTAACCCTCCACTTGCCATGAACGTCACCAAGGACCAGACCACTGCAGGAGGTGGTTGTAGGCCATTGTTCTGCTCCCAAACACCGGCAGCTGCACAGGGAAACATCTGAGTTATAGATAATGTCACTCCAAGGAAAGCAAAGCAGTGGAAGAGCTTGCCTGGCACAGGTGTGGTGTCCTTACCAACAGAAAGATGACAAACCAATGGTATGTACTGCACCCTGATACAGTGATAGAGCTAAGTGTACAACTGCAATTATTTCATTCTCACATGCCACACTCAGCATCATACTGTTCCACACAGGCAGGAATGACAAACTGCAGTGGATGTCTCTGCGTAAAGCACATCGCAAGTCAAGGTTTCACTCAACAGAAAGCTCCATTTTTTTGACATTTTGGCATTGTAAAAGAGCTTGAACCTCTCTAAAGCTACAACATGTCACAACTTGCAGGGAAGAATGGTGATTCCTGAAAATTATTGAATTATTAATGACTTTGAACAAATCTTGGAACAATGGGGAAATCCTTGAGGATTAAGAAAAAACAAAACAACTGAACAACTCACAAACCAAAATATATTCTCACTCCTCCTCCAGAAAAAACCCTCTACGCCCCCAAAGCAAAACTTAAGTATGCCAGTACTTTTAAAATGACAAGCTGTGTGATGACTCTAAGTACAGCTTAGTCTGAAATCTCCCATACACACTAAAAATTGTTCTTTAATGTCATCATAAGAACCAACTAATGTGGTTTCAGAGGCCAGTTTTCTGTAAACATTATTCTTTAATTAGTTAGAAGTCCATGTTGGTAAAATTAGCCATTGACATAATGAATTTCTCTAAGGATTTGTTCCTGGCCCCACATGTTATACAAGCATCGGTGGAATGCATTAAATGCTTGTTATTACATAATTGTAAATAAGGATTTGTCCTAGAGAATCTCAGAGTCTGCAGCTATTTGACTTTTTTATCAAGAATGTTAATGAAATTATGTAACAATTGCAAAGCAAATCAGCAGATTTAAAAAGCTGATGACAAATTAAAGCAAGGAAAAATTGATTATATAACCAAGCTTTCTGGAAAAGTTACTGTACAAAGTAGTTAAGGTCTCTGCTGGAATAGTTCCATGAAATACATCACAATGTTTCTGAATGAGTTAATCAAGTGCCGTCTGGCATTAAGCCCTGGTAACTTGAGTTTCTAGAAACAAAAGAAATGGCTCCTCAGAGGCATTTTCAGAACAACTCAAAAATGTGCTTAAAAGGATAAAATTGAATATAATTAGTGTAGTGAGGGAGTTGAGGACAAAAACAGGTAGCTGAGAGCAAAGCAAGATTATCATGGTATCCTACATAAACCAGACTGTTACAGAATACTGCAGCTGGTTCATGGTTCATGTCTCTGGACTTAAAAAGTGAAAAATGCACCAATCAATATATAACATGTCAGCAAAGCACAATGCACAGCAGAAAAAAAAAAAAGAAGAAAAAGAAAAACCTGCTCTGAGACTAGGCAAGCCTCTTTAGCTCACACAGCAAATTATGTATGGAGTTAATTATGACTACAAATATGCAGGAAGACATTTCTGATACCATAGAGCTATTTCAGTTACCAGGACTGAGTAGTATAGGATACAGAGGCTGAAATGAAAACAAGTTCCAATGAGAAGACACAGCATTTTTAGTACAATTAGTCACTGCAACAAGTAGTGAGTGACTAGCTGGTCTCTCATCACTTCTGATTCCTTCTAAACTGGATCTCTTTCTAAATATGTACTTGCTCAAGTACAACTGGTAACAGCAAGGCCCAGTTTGCTGGGGCAGTGGACACCATTCCTCCAGGGTCTGTTGCCCACATGATGTAATGTCTTCATCCAAGCCGCTTGGTGCAATTGATTTGCTAAAGGGGAGGGATGTCATCCAGAAGAACCTGGGGAATCCATGAACAGAGAGCAGTCTGGTGGACAAGGACTTAGGGATAACAACATTTGACACAACATGGCCATGTGCACTGGTGGCCCAGAAACCACTAGTGCATCTCTAGTAGTGCGGGCAACAGGTGAGGGAGGAGATTGTGCCCCTCAGTTAAATTCCTTGCCCTCAGAGCAGCGGAGCATGGCTGAGCCTTAGCCCCGCTACAGCAGGATGCGAGTGCTCCAGGACAGATCTCTCTCCTCACAAGCAGCTGACTGTCAGCAACGCACCTTCTCATACCAGCTTAAGCCAATCCAGCAATCTGCTACGATGCTGATGGACAGGGAAAGATCATTAGAGAATGCTTTTTTCCCAGATGCCATGTTACGTGGGGGAGTAAGTCACTGGTGTAACAACAAAACCCAGGTGGTCATGAAGTATCCATGTCTAGGGAGCAGGTCTAGTTAGTAACTCACAAATGACAGCTTGGACTCTAAACTGAAAACCACTATGAAAAACCTTTAATTCCTGGGTTTATTGGACTGAGTGCAAAGGTAGTGAATGTTTGCTCAAAGTACAGCTGTGTGGAGTTCTGAGAAGAACCGCGAAGACAACTGAACAGCACCACAGCATGCAGGACGACCCCATGGGCAGGCTCGCTGATAACAGACAGGAGAGTGACAGGGCAAGCCAGAGTTTTTGCATTCTGCACAGCATCGTTTTCACGTTTAGTTTCTGTGCATTCTGTGCAACAAAGGATGTCCCCCTTGAAGAGACCTTAACATTGTGCTAGTCAGTCCCTTATGGGAAGAACTTTAAAAAAAAATCCTGATCTCGCCCATTAAAGGAAATGACAAAACAGACACTTGCTGTACTGGAAACCACTAAACAAGCAACCAGTATGACCAAACGGAGACCGCAACCAGAGCAGGAATCACACTGGATCCACTGGTAGTGCCACTGTCCAAAGGAACTACACCGGGAGAAGCAGCCTTTGTACTACAGCTTTGGTTTGTATCCCTCACAACTGAACAGAGGCAAAAGTTTCAATATCGAAGTCACCAGCAGAATTGAGTCACAGTCCCAAAGATATTCAGTTGCTTGTATTAGTGCTGTGGGTTATGAGGCTGACAGAAGTGGGGCCTGTAACTGAAAAGCTTTAGAATTACTCCTTCTCATTTTCTAGGGATTTACTTCGGCCTCTCTTGCTGCTGGTTTTTGGAAATTCAGCTCTCTGTGCAACCTGAGGTGCCCCTTCTTCACTGCTCACACTCTCGTCTACTCGCTGTGGACAGCCTCTCTTACTTCTCCTCATTTTTTCAACTCCAGCAGCAGGGAGCTTCTTGGCAGCCAGGGTGCCAGTTCTCTTCTTTTTGCCCCTGGTCAAAGGACGTTTCTTCCGTTGCTTCCTCTGTTCTTCCCTTTGGCGAATTTTCATTAGTTTCTCAAAGCTTTTGGTGGTTGTTGTATTCACATCAAACCAGTCCTGCAGGTGTAGAAGGCAACAGGTTGGTACTGATGGTGGTGAACATACAAAATAAAGGCTATCAGGGCTTTCAAGAGAGCTGCTTTGTGGGACAAGGTTTCCCTGAAGCGTGAGATCTGGAAAGGCAACTGCCTAACAAAGCTCTATTCTTTGATGTGTCTCCTCAGGTGTCATTCTGTCTCAGAGAATTCAGATTTGATTTGACAATTGCTTAGTAAAAGGCATGGGAAATGCTGCAGAGCTGAACAAAGCAGTAGCAGCTTGGGACATGGCAAGTGACATGACAAAACAATTGCTCCCCCGACCAATGCATTAAGACCAGCTAAGGTTTAAGGACCCCGTTTCCAACAGCGAGCAAGGAAAAAGTAAAACAGGGCACACAACCAGGATTTTCTTCTCAGGACACTCTCCCCATCTCCAACAGCCTGGGATTTGAGGTTGCACTCTGCCTGTCTTACCTCAGCATGCACAGAGTTGATGTGATACTTGACCCCACTTTCTGAAATGAACTCCTTCTCACACAGGAGACATCTGTATTTACCAGCCACAAAGTCTCCCTGGCATCAAAACAAACAAACAAAAAAACCCCATCAAGAGTTGCCGGACCAGGAGGCTGATCCACCTATATATTTCATTTGAATCTTGCTCAGATAGAATGCAGCAGTAAAAACTAGAAACTCTCATCCATTTCAGATAAAGCTTTAGCTACAGGAGCACTGACAAGAGCGAGCAGTTGTGCCCACAAAGTGTAGGACTGCTCTCTGAGATGCCATAAGGTCTCCAGCACTGCACCTGGAAAAACTTCTCTTGTAGCTGTGAATCTACAGGTAGGATTGGCACGTCATTAAAAGGAATGCCATTAAGGTGCTTTCTCCTGGTCTGAAGTATTGTTTGCAACAGCAACCTCATTAGCACATAGGGGAGCACCTCAATTGGGGGCTGGAATGAGATATCTTTAAGGTTCCCTCCAACCCGAACCATTCTATGAATCCATGAACTTGTGAGGATCTCGGATTAGTGGATGGCAGGACAAGAGCTTGAACAAAGTAGTATCAGAGGGACTGGGACAGTGGGGATTTCAGAGGAAGGCTACCAACCAAGGTGCATGTGCCAAGGTGAGATTTGAGTCCTGAGACACTGCCGTACACAGATTCGCAACCCTGAAACGATAAAAAGAAAGCATGTCAACAACATGCTAGCAAGAAATCACTTCTTCCTGGACAACAGTCTTATCATGTGCGGAGGACAATTACAAAAGCGCAAAAGAGAGGCAGGTACCAATCCTACAAAGGTGGAAAGCTTCTAGTAAAAAGACCATTGGAGGAGTTAAGCTTTCATTAAGCATAGTATTTATATTTCCAGTTTCTGACCACATTCGGACATAATAAAGAGACTGCTGCGACAGTTACCCTCATGCTACATCAACAGCCTGACTGAAATGATAGTTTGCTTTTTGCCTGAAGTGCAACAGAGACAAATTTTAAACAGAGCACAGGGGCAGGTACCAGACACTTCTCCCTCCTGCACTGCTCATGTTTCCAGCAGCTTTCCACAGAGCAAGAGTACAGCATCCAACATGCCTGCCTGGTCTCAGTTAAAGGGCAACTTTGCGGGCCTGTCCCATGGGGAGCTTCAGGCATCGGTCTCAGGGTACCACACTGTGCTCAGCTCTCAGCCTGGGCCCCAAAACAGGAGGCAGAAGCAAGACACGCTGCTGGGTTACGGGCKGGTGACACAGGACATCTGCTCTCTGGAGGCAGCTCCATATACAACATGGTGCTGCAATTTTGATACTTGAAAACAATGCTAGCATGAATACTGGGATGAGAGTGCTGGTGGTGGGGTAGGGTAGGGCAGGGGGAAAGCTTAGTCTTTACACCAAACCCAGCTGGCAGCTGCCACTGACCTTCGGCTCCCTGACAGCATCCATCACACGGAGACATTCACCATCACCTTCACCAGTGGGGCCATTTGTTCTCACTGGATCTGACTTGCTGTATGGTACTGTAAGAAACTAAGCCTTCCAATGCCTAACAAGGTCCAAGAGAGCTAGAGAGGGACTTTGGACAAGGGGGAAYGGCTTCCCACTGCTGGAGGACAGGGTTAGCTAGGAAACCAGGAAGGAATTCTTTCAGCGGTGAGCCCTGGCACGGAAGAGTTGTAGCTGCCCCATCTCTGGAAATGTTCAAGGCAGGGCTGAATAGGGCTTAGATCTGGTGTAGTGGAATGAAGAAAACTTAAGTGCTGTGCCAGACAAAGTCTCTCTGCTCTTGTATTTCCACCTCTACTCCTCCCTTCCATGATTAGATTCAGCTAGAAAGTCACGGTGCTGTCATTTTTCCACTGCTCAAACTTAGAAATGGACCAACTCCCACCTGGATGAGAAAACTGTACCAGCCCGACACCAAGTTACTGGCTCTGAAGTGTTCAAACACATTCCCAAAAGGATCATCCCCTGGGCATTTTGATGCAAAGGACAAAAGGAGCATCCCCAGACATCCCCAAGACTAAACACGGTCTTGATGACACTAAACAACCATACTGTTATGGAGCAGGATTTATCTCCCAGAGAGAGACAAACTGCCTTTTCGAGGTTGTGGGAAGCTGTTGGCTCATATAGGCCTGAAATCTGTCCCCTTCGAGGCTTCAGAAACACTTAAGGATTACCTGATTTGGGCAGTGGACTCTTCGGTACATCTTTATCTCTGTCTTCCATTTGCACAGCACATCTTGACTAAATGTGGGCAGTCCAGGACGAGTGTATTTCAGCTGAGACAAAGATGGAATTGAGAGCTGGAAGTAATGCTGGCTACGCAGAATGCCAAGTAGGTCTCTTCCTCTCTCAGGCTGAGACAGAAGTGCTATCTCTTCTCCTACTCTAACAGGTAAATAATCAATGTTTTCCTGTCTCACGACTCTGTAGAAACATAACTGAATCTGGCAAACCCCCAAAATACCAGAATCTGAAACTTCCCATGGCCTTGACTACAATGATTCCTCTAAATGTACTTATCCTGCTGAAATCATAAAGTATCATTTTCCCTTGGGTTTCATTCACAGCCTCAAAGATGCTCCTGGAAATCTAAACCACTGCGAAATACCACAGCACATATGAGAGACTGGAAGGATTGCGTGGCAGGAGTGATCTTGAGCCTATCACTTGTGAGCAACATCATACCCAAAACTACCCGTGTTCCTTGTGCCCACTGAGAATTCCAGCAATAGGACTTTATAGTCATTACATTCCTGAACAAAACACTTATACCACAGCAATTGCTGCTGCAGAAATAATGTAATCTAAGACAGCAGAGAGCAGAACCCCAATCCCACACATAACGTATTACTTTCCATGTGCCATAAACATGGGGTAGGAGCCAGTACAAGACTCACCAGAAGAGGAAGTAAAAACATAAACCCTATGAAGTATTTTTAAAGCCCTGTACCTTCCGATCATCTGGAATCAAGTCTTGCAGAACTTTTCTTTTGGGCCACTCTTTGGCCAGCTCTTCTCCAGCCAGCTCATGGAGATAGTAGATCGCCACCTTCGCAGATCTCCTTTGAATTCTGCCTGTGTTGTTTTGCTCCCGTTTCATTTCCTCCAGGTTCTCTGTTCTTCTCTCCTCATGGAGGAAAGTGACCTGCAATGAAGGCCCAAAAAGGTGAGCCTTTTTCACTRGTTCGTATTTCAGCTACACTAAATACTGGGAATAAGTATTTTCCCAAAACCTTCATAAAAATGCTACAGCAGCTATGATTCACTGTCACAGACATAGGACAGAAGTGCATCCCACTAGTCAGACAGACCCCAAGACTGCTCACAGGAGTCACAGCAGTGAGGCTCAAGCAGAGAGCTTCATGCAGTCGCTGGTCTTGAAAAGTATTCCAGTATTTGCTGTAATGCCCTCACAGACAACAAGCACAGCACTGCCTGCTCTGCTCCAACAGTGAGCCTTTCAAGAGCAAAGCAAAGCATCTCACCAGTCGCTCTTCCATACTAACTGACAAAGCACGCTAGCACCACTCTTCCATGGACCAAAAGTCAGGTCATTTACTGCTGCTATGCTCATTTATTATTAAAAACAGACAAGCAACAGCTGCTGCTAGAAGCAAACTACCAGGGACAAAACCATCCACAGACAGGAAAATGCAAAGATCTGCGGTCCATAATTACGCACCAAAGTAGCAGACAAAAGCCTACATGTGTCCCAAGCCTCAGTGGCCGAAGTCCCACCACAGTCCCCTGATAATCACTCCAGGGTGCACCCACCGGGCCATGCTTAGATCGGAGGTGATAGACAAGTCCTGCCTTTGATCTGTATGCTTTTCCACAGTGATGGCACTTCATAGCCATTTTCTCCAGCTCGGAAGCAGCCTTCCCACATTTTTTAACATGATACAGGTATCCCATTATGCTGGTGAAGCTGCCTGTGCAGCCCTGTCAACGCAGAAGAAAAATACACGGAAGAAAACTATTCTTCAAGTAATCACACAACCAGTGTGTACAGGATCCACAGTTTTCTGACCAAAGTATCCCTTTTCTTGCCAGTGCAGAGACAAGCAGGTAGAAAACTTACACGTTAGTCTATTCAGACAAAATCTGCAACAAAGAAGTGGCATTGAAATGACCATTAAATATCTCTTTTAACCCAAACTATTTTATGATTCTATACTACTCTGTCTTAAAAGCATAGCTGGAATATTGAAACAAATATTAGGTTTCTCAATACTCAATGGCACACTCATGTTTTATGTTATGCATCCACTGCTTTTTAATTCACACTTTGCACAATCCAGCTTACCTCCCTTGTACACTTCAGTTTTCCCATACGCTTCAAAACCTTCCGAAGGCGATCTCGCTCAAGCTGCTCATCCAATTCTTCCCCGTCCTTCATAACTGGCTAAAGCACAGCAAAAGATGAATGAAAACCATATGATGCTCAGCTTTTATAGTACTTGTCACAACACTGGTGCAGGAAACCCTCTGAAATAACTGAATCTCTGCAACTTACAATTTTGCAGACATGTATTTACTATAATGACCACTTTCCATATCTGTGCTGGTTTTGACTGGGGTGACAATTGGTATGGGACTGTGTTTTGGATCTGCGCTGAGAACTGGGTTGATTGCGTACAGATGGTTTTACTGCTGCCGAGCAGCCCTTGCACGGCACTAAGGGCTTTTCTCGTACTGCCCTGCCAAAGAGGCGCTGGAGGTGCACAAGCAGTTGAGAGGGGACACATCTGGGACAGCTGACCCCAACTGATCGCAAGGATATTCCAGACCATCCAGTATCRTGCTCAGCATATAAAGCTGGTGGGAAAAGGAGGAAGGGGATAGAACATTTGAAGCGATCGCGTTCGCTGTCCCAAGCCACTGTTATCCACGATGGAGCCCAATGGTCCTGGAGGTGGCTGAACACCTGCCTGCCCACAGAAAGTGGTGAATTAATTCCTTGTTTTGCTTTGCTTGTGCGTGTCGTTTTTGTTTTACCTATTGAACTGTCTTTATCTCAACCCGGTTTTCTCACTGTTACTCTTTGATTCTCTCCCTCATCCTGTGGGTGGGGGAGAGAATGAGTGGCTGCATGGCGCTTGGCTGCTGGGTTAAACCAAAGAGGAATTATCTTTAAAGGGAGTTAACTGACAGAAAATGTTGCATCTTCAACATTTACCGGTCCTACCATTTCCACTTAGCCTGACTAAAGTGAAACAGACTGCTTGTAGCAGTTATTCATTTATGCAAAACTACACCTCAAATTCTTCATTCTCTCTCTGATGGTTATTGTATATTATTTCCGACATTACCTAATATTACACCTAGAGTGAATAAAAGGTTAGAACTGAGTGACAAACCTAATCCTCAGGGCCAGAATATGATCTCTGACCTGCATCATTTACTAATACAGCTGTATTAGTAAATGGTTCAGAAACTGCAGTAATGGGATCTGTGCAAAAAAATGATGGAGTGAATTATCTGAACCTTACCCAAAATTCCAAATTATCTTTCCAAAAGTTCTAATTCTGCACAACTACAACAGGAGACACAGCGTTCTTTAAAGTAAGAGCAAAGCAGATTTTAGCATTAGCATTTTAGAGTAATGAGAGACAAGAACTAATTGTTGCCTCTGCTTTTTTACCTCAAATCTAATCTGCTCTGGATATAGAAAAGCTTCTGCCTTCTAGCAAAGGACTGAAAATTGCAGGCTAATGAGCAATCCTTTTCCTTCCAATTGTGAATGCCTTTTGCGTGTAACTTATTACCAGCCTAAACAGAAATTCATCCTCTCTTTCTATGATGYTGCATGCCCACCATCACTGTAACATTCTACTGTTTTTTGATCTTGCTGGAAAAATAATAGTTAGACTAGATTCGAGCAGCTACAACCCTTGAAAAAAACACTTCCTGTTCTGCGTCTGTGTGTACCAGGGAAGGACCAAAGCCTCTTCTGCCTGCAAGAATTTTAGATGCACAGCAGTTGTGTTACCTGATTGTTGTGGTCTGCCATGACGTGGTATTTCATCCCTGCTAAAGACTTCAGCTGCTTCCCGCAGTGATGACACGTGAACATTTCCTAGAAATAAACAAGGACATAGTGTATGCAACTGTAAATGAAACAAAGTAGTGGAAAAGTCTTTGTGGGAAAGGAGCAGGAGAGCAGAACAATTTATTTGGACCTCTAAGAACAGATTTTATGTGGTCTAAAATTTAGTGGAACAATGAAATAACTAACTGTTGTTCACTATCCCAAATCTTCGGCAAAAGGCTAAGCAAGAAGCACCAAGCACTAGTCTTACACATGTGTAAAGGACTCTTGCTTAGGGACATGATGATGAGATGAAACTGATCTTAAATACAACACCGAACGGTGTGCAGGCATTTCTTGCTGCACAAAAGCTGAAGAAGACCATTGCTTATCTCTCACGTTCTTACCTTCCTGCAATTTACCATATGTTTCTTCAGTCCTTCTACAGTCTTTCTCACCACAGCCCGGCACGTTGGACAGGTAACTCGGCCTTTGTCCTGAATCTCTAAAGACCATTGTTCTTCCATACTACCTGTCAAAGCACAATGTTTAGAATAAAAGTGCTAACACAAGATCTTTTTTATTTTTTCCTTCTACGTGCACAATGAAGCCTAGAAAGAAACAGATCACGTGCTACCAAACTAGTGTCCAGCTGCATTTCAATAGGTGTAGTTCATTTATGGCCATAAGAATGTCATGTCACAAGGCACTCATCACTCCTTTTTGAAGAGCATTTTACACTTTTTAATCTACCATTGCCTTTTGAGGAGTGTTCGTCCACTTGACCAACAGACTCCGTTAATTTCTGTTGCACGATTACTTTAGCATACAGAGTAAACTTTTCTTTCGGCAAAAATGTTTTCATAGTAAAAGCAGTCACAGACCACCAGGCCAAGTTACTAAAAAGCCAGGGAAACGCACCCTGTGTGGCATAGTTTCCAGYTTCTGGCCTCTTCGTGAAATGCCAAGCAAAAAGTTTGGCATAATCCACAGAGATTACAGATTACTGAAACAGCTCATGGGAAGAAAGTGGTTTAGCAGCCATCTGCCTAAATTCTTACCATAATAAGATCCGAAGGCTTTCCTCTTTTCCCAATAAAAGAGGCCCCGGCTGTCCCTCTCCAGGAGGCTTTGGGAAAGGTTTGCGATTCAAACTGCACTTGGCAGAAAACGAGGGTGTTTAATGAGTGCTGTGATCTACAAATACCAGGCCATTTCACTTACTGAATCAAGGCTAATTATTTTTCCAGGATAGACTGCTCGGGTCTCTGTTCCCAGAAAAGGTGATCTGGCAGAACAGCTACAGAATTTTTCCTGCAAACATATTCTGCTGAATAAAAACTAGAAATACTTCTATGAGTTTAATAATACAGCTATTTTAATAGGCTTTTGTTCAGTTCAAAAAGTGATTCCCTCTTCACCATTACATTATGCAATTGCAAGAACACATGGCTCAGGTAGTGTGCAGTCCCTTCAGTCCTGCTCTGCAGTACTGACACAGTGCCAGGACAGCAGCCAGCTCTTCTTTGTCAACAGTAAAGTGAACAACTGAATGGAAATACCAGAAACACAGGTGTTGCTCAGATTCAAATCCTGGAATCACATTTATCTGCTTCATACATAATTCCTAGCGACTGCCTCTTCTTCTTACCTGTGCCATAGCTTTCAGGTTCTTTCTGAACACAATGGCCTTTCGTTCTGGGGTTTTGCTTTGTTTCAGCTTGCTGGTTTTTTCCTGTTACAACACAAACAAGACAAGCCAGAAGACTCAGTTCTGCTAGCTTCATTACAAAAAAACCCAGATTTTTGCTAGAAAGCTGTTATTTAGTCTGATGCCTTGAAGTTATTCAGAAATGTTTAATGCTAGTTTTTAAAGGAATGTCAAGATTATGTTTCCTACTCCCTTTTAAAATTGAGGGCTATTTATAGTGGCAGTTAGTCCCATATTAGTCTCATCCAAATATTTGTAAGCTCTATTGTTGTTCATACACAAAGCTCAGGCAACGGGAACTCTTCACACTGAAACATCCTCTGCGCAGTCTGGCTGAGCCCACGTAATAACAACCAAAATGGAGAGTCTCATTCCTCTACTCATTCCCGTCTTCTTTAGACTAAAAAAGCTTCTTATTGTTTCTGTATTTTCTCATGGGTTATGCTGTTTGCTCTCAACGCCCTGTCGTCCTCAGCTGGCCTGCACGTTTCCCGAAATGCAGCGCGTACTCCTGGAAACAGCATTCCACGTGTGGCCCTGCCTTAGAGCACAAGAATTACTTCACGTGTCTAGGAAGTCTACCGTCCCGCTCAAAGCTCTCAAACATCTGCCTTCACAAAAATAAATTCATATGACCCTGCTGGTCCCTATACAGGGATCTGTTTGATCTGTTATAAATCTTGAATCCTCCTCTGAATCACTGACTCCTGGAAGGTCGTTCTTTGTTTTTCAGCTGTGATAGTATTTCTTCCCAAAGTATATAATCTTTAATTCTACACTGTTTTCTGTTCTATTTTTAAATTGTTTCTCCATTGTCAAGACCACTTTCACTTTTAGCCTTTTCTCCAATACACATGCCATCACTTTCAACTTTGTGCTGTCTACGTACTTCCAAGTCCTTGGCAACAAAAACGATAGTTAGAATTGAATATAGGGACCGACCGTGAACCATCATTCTATACTCCTATTTCACCAAGCTGGTGACCTCATTGTAGAAGACTATCACGTTGATTAAGCACAATTGGCCCTGCATGAATCCGCGTTGACTATTCCAATTTCCCATCTTGTCCTTTGTGTGTTTGGAAATATTTTACAGGATGACTCTCTCCATCAGCTTCCCAGGGACCGAGGTGAAGTTGACTGGCCTGTAGTTCCCAAGATCTTCCTTCTTTCTGTCCTTGAAGATAGGAGTGATATCTTCCCTCTTCCAGCCTCCAGGAACCTCTGTCAGTTGCCATGACCTTGCAAAGATAATCAAGAGTGGCCTCACAATGACATCAGCCAGCTCTCAGCACTCAGTGCAACCCATCAGACCCCACAGGACTTAGAATCATAAATTGTTTAGGTTGGAAAAGCCCTTTAAGACCAGCAAGTTCAACCATTCCCCCTGCGCAGCCAAGGCCACCACTACCCCATCTCCCGACATGCCACAGCCACGTGCCTTTCAAATCCCCCGAGGGATGGGGACTCCACCATTGTCCTGGCCAGCCCATGCCAGGGCCAGACAGTCCTTTTGGGGCAAAAACTGCTCCCAGCATCACATCTAAACCTGGTGCACCTTGAGGCCATTTCCTCTTGTCCTGTCACTCGTTCCCCAGAAGCAGAGCCCGACCCCCACCTGGCTCTACCATCCTGTCGGGGAGTTGTAGAGAGTGAGAAGGTTCCCCCCGAGCCTCCTGTTGTCAAGGTTGAGCCCCCTCAGTCGCTCCTGGTGTTCCAGCCCCTTCCCCAGCTCCGTTCCCTGCCCTGGACATGCTCCAGCCTCTCAATGTCTCTTTTGTCAGGAGGGGCCCAGAGTTGTCCCCAGCACTGGAGGTGCCCCAGCAGTGCCAGCACAGGGGACAGACACTGCCCTTGGCCTGTTGCCACCGCAGTGCAGCGACAGTCCAGGTGCCATTGGTCTCTTGCCCACTTGGGCACAGCTGGGCTTGTGTTGAGCCACTGTTGACCAACACGCCCAGGGCTTTTACCAGCTCCTCTGCCCCAGCACGGAGCACTTAATGGGGTTATGGTGACCTAAGGGCAGGACCTGGCACTTGGCCTTGTTGATCCTCACGTCACTGGCCTTGGCCCATTCCAGTTTCCTGTCCCAATTCCTCTGCAAAGCCTTCCTGCTCTCTAGCAGATCCACAGCCCACCCCATTCGGTGTCATCCGTGAACTTACTGAAAGTGCACTCAATCCCCTCATCTAGATTGTCAGTAAAGATATTAAACTGGACTGGCCTGATACTGGGCCCTAGGGAGCACGACTGGTGAGTGGCCCCAGACAGATGTCACTCCATTCTCCATGACTCTCTAGGCCCAGCCATCCAGCTAATTTTCTACCCAGCAAGAATTCACTTGTCCAAGCCACAGGCATCCAGTTTCTCCTGAAGAAAGATGTGGAAAATGGTGTCAAAAGGCTTTACAGGTAGATAACATCCACAGCCTTTCCCTCATCTATTAAGTGCATCACCTTTGTCACAGAAGGACATCAGGCTAGTCAAGCAGAACCTGCCATTCCTAAGCTCATTCTGCCTGGGCCTGGTCACTGGTTGCCCTGTAGATGCCACATGATGGTACCCAAGATAATTTGCTCCATGACTTTCCCCGGCACTAAGGCCAGAGCAACAGGTCTGTAGTTTCCTGCATCCTCCTTCTGACCCTTCCTGCAGATGGGTGTCACACAGGCTGACCTCCAGTTCTCTTGAACTTTCCCACTTAACCAGGACTACCGGCAAATGATTCGGTAAATCCAGTATGTTTAAGTTCTCTAACCTTTTCCTCCTTCATTGAGTGTAGGGCTTCCCTGTTCCAGACTTTCCCTCTGTCTGGTCTTAGGCTCCTGGGATTCCTGAAGGATTCCTTTAACTGAGAAAGATCGAGGCACAGGAAACAGTGAGTACCTCAGTCTTTTCCATGTCATTTGTCACCAGCTCCCCTGCTCCGATGAGGGAGGTCTTCCCTTTGCTCTTCATTTACTTGCAGAATCCTTTCTTGCTGCCGTTCAAAGCCCTTGCCAATTCAAGTCCAGGTTCACCTTGACTTTCCTAACATCCTTGCAACACTGGACAGTAAATGTACACTTCTGTGTCATCTGCTCGCACTTTCACTGCTTGTACACCTTCTTTTGCACCTAACCACTGACTGACAAATCTTCTGAAGCAATGAAAGACCTATGTCTTTCATTATCAGGCATTTCTCCCCTTGGTCTCTGGCAAAAGAAGTGTTTGGGTTTGATTTCTTCTTAACAAACCTATATCGCTGTTATCGTCTACTCAATCTCCAGATGTTTACAAGTAACGTGTCTGATTATTTAGCCTATAATCTTTTGGGAAACTGAAATGATGCAGACTGGCCTATACTTCCCGTAATTCCCTTCCTCCCTCCCTTTGAAGGACTTCAGAGACAGATTGTGATTACATTAACTTCCACTGTAAAGCAGACACAGCTTTGTAGAACAAAACATTCAGAATCAGAAGAGTTTGAAGACTGCAGAAGATGCCATTTGGGCAGAGAAGTCTGAAGTACCTGGAGACTTGCAGTTAAGAATTACAAGTTATTTGTATTACCCGAAATCTTCTGCTTCTTCTTGGGAGAGTCTTTAACATCTTTGCCTTCCCTTTGCTCAGATTTCCTCTTGCCTTTCAATAGTACTTCTCCTGATAATTAAGAACAGAAATGCTTCAGTCTCTGTACTTGGTAGGGATAACAGCTTTGAGTCTACTGCTGAGTCTACATCTTTCCCTTGTATTCAATAACTAGTTAAAAAAAAAAAAAAGTTCTTGTAAGGCACCTGGACATGAGTGAACTAGACACAAGCTTCAAACTCAGCAACATTTAGGCACCCTACAGCGTGTAATCCTGATACAGCGGGTATGGAAGAAACAGTGCCACAGCATGGCCTGGAAAAATAATGCTCCTCAGGAAAAGAGCCAGCACTCACACAAAAAGGAGCATAGAGAAACTCAAATATTATCATGCCTGTCCTGAATATTTCCAACCCTATAAAAGTCTTATCTCCATGAACACAGGAAAACACAGAAGCACAGTGGTAGGGCAGGGAACACCAATTATGGACTTAAAAAAACTGACAGCTTCCTCCTGGATAACGGTAAGTCAGTGGGAAACCTTCTCTGAAGCACCCTTCGGAARGGGCAAGGCAGGGAGCAGTGGGAAGGGGTAGTGTTGTGTTAATGCCCAGGGTTAATGTAGCATATGGGCTCTGAGTGGAGAACCATTCAGGATTATACAACATGTGGTATCAAAGGGAGGGAAAGAGAGAGGATTACCCCATGTAGAGTTGATCAAATGTGGGAAAACAGAGGTGTAAGTCAATAGAAAAGAACACCTACTAGTAAATAGGTGACCAGTCAGTATACAAATCTGGTCATGTCTGACACCAAGCATCGTCTGTGAGTATGAGCCTGTCTGTAAGCAGGTCTACGTCTGCCACTGGCATGACTCTGCGGGCCTCAGAGGCCAGGTACTCAATGGCCTGAGTATATAAGGATGGAGGCTGCTGGTGCTGATCTGTGCGGCTCCCGTTTATGCATGTTTTATGTCTGTGCTTGTTCCTACAGGAATACATACTCAGTCTTGCTACTGACTAGATCTAAGGGAGCTACAGCAATCTTGCTTCTTTCAAGCTACCAGCTTTGCCTCTCCCCACCACAAAATGGAATACAGATTTTGACTTAGAGGCAAGAAGAAACAGCATTTAAAAAGATTGAAGTTTTGGCTCTCTGCCACAGAACGAGTTTGGAAACCAGCTCCTAGGCCAGAAAATCTGAATGTTCCTACAATAACCGTTCTAAACCAGAAAATTGTAACTGACGAACGTGAGAAAATAAAGGCAAATAAAGACATCTTTAAAAAATAATAATCTACCAACCGAAAAAGCTGTGTCTAGTCCCAAGTACTGCTGAATGGTCCCCCTCGCCACATCTTTAGTGTCGAYGTTTTTATTTTTAAAGCTCTCGAAGCGTATTTCCGATACGACTGGCATAACTYTTAAACATATCTCTTCCACAGATAAAACTGAGTTCAGCCACAGAATCATTATTTTAATAGATAAGTCACTCAACAGGAGCTGTGTAATGTCAGAGAATTATACYCATATTTGTGCAGTGGCGGAAGCTTATTTCTTCTCATACTTGAGCAGCAAGGTTTTCATTTGGGTTGAACTGCAGCACACCTTTCAGAAGGAGATTAATCTCTCACAAAAGAACCAGAGAGAAAATAGTTTTGCCTTGAACTAACAGTGATAAATACCTTTATTTTCTGAAGATTTGTTAATACTGTTTTTCACTCCTCTCATTTCCAACCAGTAAGCAGGCCTGCGAATGGTCCGCTTGCTTCTGGACTCTCCACTCCCGTTCACTGGGCCCTTCGGTGAGGCAGGAGAAACGTTGGTGACTGTGTCATCATGGTTACTGTTCATTCCTAGAACAGTAGTTTCCACCTCCTCGAGTTGCTTAGACCTGGAAAATGTCAAGTTGAATTCCTACATATATGGACTCATACTTGTATACGGATGCATACACACACCACCACGATAACTTGACACAAAACATCCTTTTCATCTTCCCAAGTATTGTAAAAATTAACCTTACAGTTCACTGGTTCTCGTGTATTTTGGGAACTGGAAAATGCCAGTAAGATAAAACATCCTCAGTGTTGTTTTTTGTACATCTTTTTGATAATGACATAAGTAAGCTCTCAAGAGGAACAGAAAAAATATTCCTCCTGCCTCAAATTTTCAACTTTAGAAGCAGGCATGAATGAATCTCAACTTAGAAATATTTATCCTTGGAATATAAGAATTTTTCTGCAGTCCATCATTACAAAAGAGACATTTTCCATTCCACAAAGGGCAAGATCTCCTTCAGTCTCTATTCTCAGAGTCAGGGCTGGCACTACACAATTAAAAGATTTGATCTAGTAAGAATTTTAACTGGCAAGGCTTTCAGCAATGAGGACAACTGTCCAGTATAGCCTACAAACCACATTACATTAAGACTACTTTAGACTCATCAGCAGCACTGAATTATTTTCCTAGAGATCAGACGGAACTTTGCTTCACTGTTCCAAAGTATTTCTATCAGCTTGAAATGCCTGGACATCTCTGTTTCTGACAGCAAACTGATGAGGTGTCAAAGTAACACAGAATATCTATTCTCTCAGCAAATACCATTTTTGTAAAGAGAAGAGAAAGGAAACAGAAACATTTTGCAATGTATCCCACTGGGACTATCATTCACAAACTGGAACAATCAGATCACTTGAGTGATGACTGTGATGGCCAGTCTAATTACTGCTCTCCCACACCCTGAGCTGTGGAGCTCACCTTTTAACACATCAATCCAGGAATTAATAAGACACTGATGGCACCAGGTCAGATCATTACGTACTATGATTCAGGAGGTACTGTAGAAGCATTGGGAGAGGAATTCTCAAATCAAAGTCTTTCTGTTGCAATCCCACCCAAAATATATAGATTTCAGAACAACATTTGGTCTTGGACTTATAGTACGTATGTTCASGATGCTAAAAGCCTTAAAAGAAAAAAAATCCAAGCCAATACACACTGAAGTGTCAGAAAAGCGCTTTTCCTACAAGCCAATAAGCAAAGTCAGCTGAGACTCTCATAACACTAATTAAAATTGTTGCAACTCTTAAAATTCAGAATATTATATAAAGTCCTGATATGGTTTTTCCAATAGGATTCTCTCAGCTTTTTTTCTCGCCCTCAATCAAACTAGGTAAAAAAACATTCACATACTTTTTATTTCCCGAGGACTTCTTGACCTTCTGTTTTCTGTGATGTCCAGTCCCCGTGTCCTAACAAAACAGAACGACTGATGTTAGCAGCGTAATTTGTCTTCTTTTGGCATGTTTCACTATGCAGCCAAGTACAATCACCTGCACTTTGAGGATGCAAATACACCATCCTTTGAAAAGCAAACCGCTGTTTTCTGTAAATGGAAGTGCTTAACATTTCCAACTTCTACTGAATTGGAACCGGAATTAAAATAGGGACCAGACTTCCGCACTCCCCATTATGAAAGCCATTTTTTTCCCTTGCAATGGGACACGATGGAGTGTTCTTTATCTCCAGTACATTCACCCATATGTGCTTTCTGCCTACACTTTACCACATGATGATAAATATTTTAGATCCTAATTTGCTAGTTTGTACATAGCACTTAATTTTCCTTAAAGAAGTAATTCTTGCATTTAGCCTGTCAAGAATGCTGTCTCCAGTCTCCCTCACGACCTCTTTTCCTTTTTCATCTCACTTTGTCATGCTCCATCAACTACCCAGATGTTCACTTTATCCACATCACAGAACCCTTTTTCTTATTAACAAAGATTTTTTTTTTGCCACCTATCACTTACTACGCTCCTATTAAGACATGTAATTTAACACATGCGTCTAAATGCACATTTCCAAGTAGGTACCAACAACTGCTTTGCTGTATGTTGCCTCTACCATGTGAACAATCACTTATCGCCACCTTCTCCCAAATACTAATCATGACTCAATGCCATTCTTCGTTGGAAAAGCCAGGACAAAAACATTAGTTTTACAGAGTAGAAAATAAAAACCATTGTCCAGTAGAAGTATATGGAATACCAATATGGTAATCTAGGGAACAAAGGCAGAACAAAGGTATTGTTTTGCCATGTGCAGGAACTGGCTAAGAAACTGGAACAGCAGAAAAAAACCTCCACCCAAACAAAAAAAAAAAAAAAAAA
>NW_026624133.1:145806-162605 GCF_030028575.1 Malurus melanocephalus
AACCAACCGACCAAATGAAATCGCATACAAAACAAAAAACAGAAGAAAAAAGAAATGATGGCTAAATTGCCTGTCCATAAAGAAAAATGTGAGGCACATTATCACTGGTGAGAGACAGCTCAGCCACCAGTTAAGAAGTTCAGCAGCAGGCCCTGATACCAATACATGAATGGGTAAACTGTGCCTATGGAGTGTCAGGCTCTCTTTGGGCCTCCAGCCCCAGAGCATCCCCATGGAAACGTTAGAGAAGCAGCATGAGATAAATTCTCAACCGATTGATCAMGGACCTCACAACCGAATCTCGTATCCTTTGGAAGTAAAGTCAATTGGATGTTTGTATTATTTGCACCCAAACAGTAGTGTCAACTGCACTGTCTGGAAAATCCCCACATCAAAAACACAGAAAAACCTCACTGAGCAGGAGTCAGAAAAAAATCAGGGCTACGAAGTTACAATGATAAAAATGAATACACGGGCAGGCAGAGTCTGCTGCAATTTGCTGGATTCATCCACCATTAGAAGAACCGAAATGACCAACATACATGGCACACATTTTAAGATTCATAGGGTTTTTATCACAAAAAAATTATTGCATGAGAGTGACGATTAGTATGAAGAACTCCGGTGGCAGTTAAGAATCTGCAGTAAAAAAAGAGAGTGCAGATGATCCATCAGGCTTTCCTGACAAGTTGATAACAGCAGCTATGAAGGAAACATCTGCAGAAACTGGTGTTTAAGTTCTGCATGTCTTTTCATTTATACAATTTACCTCCCACGAAAGGAATAGAGATCAAATGAATGCCCAATGGCTGGACACAAGGAAAACAAAAAAGTGGCCTTCCTTGCATGGGCGAAAAAAAGCGAAACAGCAATCCAGAGCTTGAAAATATGGAGACTGGTCAATTCTGTCAGCCCACGGACTGTGGGGCATTCCGGTGCGCTGGAACACRGCTGCTGCTGGAGACGGGGTGCTCTACAGCATCCAGCCAGCACCGTAGAAACTCCCCGAGGTGAGTAAGCTGATTCAGAAACTAGAGGCGACGAGGTGCTAGGGGGGACACCGCGCAACCTGCGGGCCCCGACTGTCTCCGCGAGGCCCGGGAGGGCTAAGTATCCTTCGGGGAACTCTCTGTTTCAGCCCCCTCCCGTTCCTACCCGCACGCTCCACGAACTACGTTCCCTTGCAACGAATGCCTTTCGGACAAAGCGCATCGCCGGCCCAGCAGCGCCCGACTCCGGGTCTCGGCCCGGCCCGAGGTCCCGGGGGACGGCCCGGCCTTCGGGCGGAAAGGGGCCGCTCCCGCCGCAGCTCCCCAGCAACTCGGAGCGCGTCCCGCTCGCCGCCCGTTCAGGGCCGCTGCCCGCGCCGGGCCGGGCCGCACAGCCCCGCCGGCGGTGCCGGGGAAGCCGGCCTGTTCCCGCGATTCCGACGTCGGAGCCCATTTCGCAGTAACCTGCGGCTCAGCCGCGCTCCCCGGGGCAGCCGCCAGCAGCACCGGTGGAAGGACCGCGGGCACTCACCGAACCGCCGCCCCCCCGCATGGTCCCGGTGCCGCCGCCACGTCAGCGCCGCGCCCGCCCGCGCGGTCCCGCCCGCCGCTTCCGGCTGGCCCTGGCGGCGCGGCCGTCCCGAGCCCTGCCGGGGTGTTGTGACCCGCCCCGGGCCCCGCCGGGCCGTGCAGCGCCCGGAAGCCGCGCGGTCCCGCGGTGCGTCCCGGGCGGCAGCGGGGCCACAGCCGGGACAGCGCACATCACGTCGGGGCCGCGGCCCCCCCTCCGCCCCGGAAGAACAAGCGGGCTCTGGGAAGATGGCAGCGGCGGTGGGAGCTGCGGCGGCGGCGCCGCCGGTGTGTGTTCTGGTGCTGGGCATGGCCGGCTCCGGGAAAACCACCTTCGTGCAGGTAGAGGGGTGCCGGGGCCTCGGGGGGCCGCGGGAGTCGCGAAGGGCATGGGGAGTCGCCGGCTGCCCCCGTGCCTACCCCCGTGCCCAGCGGGGCCTGACTCCTGCCCGTGTCCCCGCAGCGCCTGGCCGCCCACCTGCACGGGCAGCGCTGTCCTCCGTACGTGATCAACCTGGACCCTGCCGTGCACAACCTGCCTTTCCCCGCCAACATCGGTGAGTGCTGCGCTCTGCGAGGCGGGTGGGCCATGGCCGGAGGAGCGGCCTGGAGTCCGCCGGAAGAGAGCAAATGCGTAGGGCCACAAACAGAGACAGAACCGGTCGGCGCAGCGTGCTTCTCATGCGTTCCGCGGAAGCGGGGGCGGGTGCGTGAGCTGTTCAGCTGGACTGCTTGTATTCCGTTGACAGAGTCGAAGTTCTAGTACAAGAAGGACCTGGAAGATGTTTTTTTTCGTTGTAACTCCTTTCTCCAAACAGTCGTGAATATGGGTATTTTTAGAACCAAAGCCATTCTTCCGATGCGTTTAGGCTTTTTCTTTGTCAGTGATGAAAGTATTAGCAGAGTTGATCTGATTCCCTACATCCACATGTGCTACCAACAAACAAATTTAAAGCACTTTTCAAGACACGAATGTCAGAGAAAATATCTTAGCAATAGAAGAATAGATCTTATGTTTAGCTATTCCAAAGAGCATAACAATCCCTAGTTTTATGACAGTCCTATCTCTTGCACTCTATGAAGTATGCCAGCCAGCCTCTCCGAAAGATAAGAAAGATGGTGTGGGTATGCAAGTTGTTTCACTGATGTCAGAGGAATAATTGGAATATCTGTTCCAGTGCTTGATCTCTAGTAATGCAGATGCTTTGTTAGTTGATGGTGACCAGTTGAAGGTTGGAAAACTGTTGATATGTCTTTCTCCCTTAGATATCAGGGACACTGTGAAGTACAAAGAAGTAATGAAACAGTATCCTTTTTTTGTCTGAATAATACTGMTTGAAATGTCAAGTTTTTGAAGATAATTTGTCACGTGCACACTGTGATTAAAGAGTAAGAGGCAGGGGGATTGCAGTAATGCAGAGTGTTGCATGAATATCAAAAGGTTTTGACTGTGTATTTCTTGCATGTGATGTTAGGAATGTGTGTTCTACAAGACTTGATACTCCTTAGGTAATTTTCTCCCGTGCTAAAAATGATTCTGCCTAACAGTAAGTTCTTACAAGGAATAGGGACACTGCCCACGTAGTTTTTTGTTTTTTTTTTCTTTTAGTTCTTTCAAAGAACTAGTTTCTCCTTTTTTTTTTTTGTTTTGTGAAGGTCAGCAGCCTTTCCTCCCTGTTTTAACTAGTCTAATTTTATTTGTCATAAACAAATATGGAAGTTCTTATTTGCTTGTAGTAGATGGAGAAAACGATTTCGCCGTTTAACCATAGTCAAAGCACTGTTGCCTCTCTGAATCTCAAAGATGCCGAAGTGTTTGCTCTTGCATATAGAGTATTGATGACTGTAGTGCGGTAATGTTACGCTAAAGTGGCTGCACTTCCAGAGGGCTGTGGAGTTCCTCGGTCTCCTGCTTAGTAGCTTGTTCAGATGGAGACGATACTGTGTTTGGTTTTGACGTGTAAGCATGACTCTTAGTATTTTAGAGTAAATAAAGGTGGTGGGGATAGGATTCTCAATTTTGGCTCTTTTTTGATTTGGGGTTACCAGCAAAACATCCTGACTAGAAGTTTCAAGTTAATACATAGGTGCATTATTTGCTCCACTGCGTCTGTTAGCCATTACCGGAGTTTCTATGTCTTGTTAAGAATGGCCTGAGGAGAATGTCCAGCCCAGACATTTGGATATTGAGAACAGCGATGGARAAGACATGTTATGAGTCAAAGGTGTTTCTTGCGCAGTTAAAGCAGACATGGCAAGGGGAAGCCGTTTAGCCTCTCTTCCTCCGTCAATCATAGGTTTTTGTGTAAGAGAGAGACACTTCGTTACAATGCTGAATGACTTAGAAGAGTTAATTGTGTATTAGGGTTATTTCTCTACTTTAAAGAAAGTATACAGTGTGCATCTGTTGTCAGAGTTGACAAAGAAGATTTCTGGGGTCTGCAGAACTAACCGTCTGCTTTCCTCAATGAAGCATCAGATATGGGCTGGGCCCAAACGGTGGAATAGTGACCTCTCTCAATCTCTTTGCTACAAGATTTGACCAGGTACAAGGTTGTTCCTATGTGCTGTTCCCGTGATGCTGTGTTGGGAGACTGGGGGGGGTTTGTGTACCTGGAGTCTCAGAGGGCACTGCATTTGCTTAGCCTTATAATATTTCTGGGGAGTTATTCTCCATACAGAATCCTGTATTTTACAATGCAGTCAGAGCACATTAGCTTTCATATGAAAGCTTTCAGTTTTTCAGCTTTTTTAAAGTAAAATTTAGAAGCCACATGTATGGAGCGTTCTTCAGTCTTTGGGTAGGATTGTTGTTTCCCCATGTTTACTGTAAAATCTTTCATGTGAATGCTCTGGTTTTGAAGTAAGGAAACCGATTAAATTTTCCTGGGGTTATTTGATAATTGACAACCCTCCTAAATCATCACACTATATCAGCTTTGGGGTGGGGACTGATGTCAGATATCGAGACAATCTCTTAATAAAAAGGCAGGGAACAACTGCATTTCTTCAGCCAGGTGCTAGAACACACAGAAAGTCAAGGTTGTCTTTGACCTATGCAGGGTCTGAGCATTTTTCACCCTTCCTTAGTAGGGCATTTTCACACTCTGAAAAGTGTAAAGATTTCAACTTTTTCATAAATACCTGCAAGTTAATGTAGTTACTGCTGTGAAATGAAGATGGAAGTTTCCTGTTCTGAGGTTAAATACAAAAGATACTCCTGCTTTTTCAATCAGGTGATGAAGTTTATTGAAAAAAGAAAAAATGCATCCAAGTGAGTACCTTCTAGTGAGTTCTACTTTTCTGGGATCATTGTGGGAAAATCGTGAAATTCTAAAAAGATGCTTTGCATGTTTTCCATTGTTTTTTTCAGCCTTGATATAAATTTTATGTGGAAAAGGGTATAGAACAGATAACTAGATTTTCTTTGTATACATCAAAAAAAGTCTGCTGATTATGGTTCTGCTTTTCTTGTCTTCCATTAGACTATCACTTTTTCTCACATACTGTTCAAACAGGCAGCAGCTAATTCTTCTTCTGGAGATTTTGCATGACTAACTGTCTGTCAAATTGATGCCTTCAACTCATGAGAATACGTGCTTCTTAGTTACAACATTCACAGAGGAAGTTTTCAGGCATTCCCATAAATCTCATCACTGTTTGGGTGAAGCTTTTCTCATTTGTTATAGAATAAGCATGTCATTTGCTGTTGTATGGTGGTAATGATCTAGTTAGAACAGGACCTTGTGCCTAACTAATTTTCCTTTATTGTTATTTGGGGGTGACTTCTTACCAGGTATGTCATTATTGACACACCAGGGCAAATTGAGGTATTTACCTGGTCAGCATCAGGAACCATCATAACCGAGGCCTTGGTAAGTGCTTTTGACATGATTGCACAGTGAAGCTGCGTGAATGACCTGGCTGTTGAGCAGTGTGCTTCTAATTAAACTGTCTTTTACTTTGTGTTCCCAGGCTTCCTCTTTCCCTTCGGTTGTTGTCTATGTGATGGATACCTCTCGCAGTACTAACCCTATCACTTTTATGTCCAACATGCTATATGCCTGTAGGTAAGAAAAGCTGGAAATGCAGCCCATCTGCTTCAATTGCCGTGTCTCTTTGATAGTTATTTTGGAGGGGAGTCATAGAACGGTTTGAGTTTAAAGGGGCCTTTAAAGGCCATCTAGTCCACACTCTTGTGCATGGGCAGAGATACCTTCCACTGGACCATTGTTCTTATAAACCTCTTTGTATTCTGAGAAACTGCAATAAAACTTCCCTGGAGCCTTCTCCGGGCTGAACAATTCCAACTCTCTGGCCTGTCTCCATAGGAGAGTCCTTTCAGGCTTCTGATGGTTTACATTGGCTCCTCTGGGCCCACTTTACAGGCCCATGTCTTTCCTGTACTGCGGTTCCCAGAGCTGGGTGCGGTGCTCCAGGTGGGATAACATGAGAGCAGTGTAAAAAGGAGAATCACCTTCCTTGCCCTGCTTCCCATGTGCTTTCGATGCAGCCCAGGATGTGGTTAGTTTTGCCTTGGATGCCTCACGTCCACCTAATCTACTGGCTTGGTTATTCTTAGTAGTTTTCTAATTGAAAAAGCAGAATAATTTAGGTGCCAATGGACATCTGGAGGTCATTGGCTCAAAACTCTCACCGAAAGCATTAAATTATCTGTGAGACCTCGGTGTGATGAATGTTGGTTACCTTAGCTTTAACATTGCCTATTACTTATAAACCCATTTTTCTAAGATGTATCACAGTAGCCTAGTTTGAGCTCCTTCTTGTAAACATGTAGTTTTTTGTCCTATTTTGTAATGCTACTGATACTTTTAAGACATTCTTCAAGATTTGTTTGGAGTTCAGCATAGCAAGGAGTTCTTGATTTGTTCTATTCTTTCTCGTGCATAAATTTATCTGTTTTCTTTCATGTTAAATCAGGAACTAAATACCTATGGAATGATCAGCATAGCTAGACCTGTCATAGTTCGTGGTCAGTGTTGGTAAAAGGTTTTCAAAAACTCTCTCAATCCTTGTACCAAGGTCAGGAACCATATCACTGTAACACTGTGCAAAATGTGTCTTATTGCATACTGCATTTTCTGACATTAGTTTGRGCAAAACTGATAGTATACATACAGTGAAATGAATGTGTGGGTTCTTGTGTCAAGGTAGTTTTTCTTTACAGATGTTCTCTGTTATTTAAATTCATTGCTCAGTTCACAAATAACCTGAGGTCTGAGTCAAATGCATAATGCAAAGAGAGTTAAAAACTGGGATCTGAGAGTTATAGAAAATGGTAATCAAAATCAGATGCACGAGTCTAGGACTTTTTATCTCACAAATGTGCGCTTATCTCTTGGGGGTGCATATTTCATTCAACAGTTATAAGCAGAACCTGGGTGAAAATTACATTCTGATTGGTGCAGRGGAAAATAATTATCTTTTGACGTCAAACGTATTCAGTCTCACACAAGTCCTGTCTGCTTTATGCTTACCTTTCTATGTCTCCCTTATGCTTCCTATTCTAGTGAGTTTCAAATTAATTTTAAACTTTTATTTTGTGTGTTCTTTCTCCCCCCAGTATCCTGTACAAGACAAAATTACCTTTCATTGTAGTMATGAACAAAGTAAGTTAAAGCTCTGGTTTCCATTTTCTAGTGGGACATTGTTCTGTTTAGCTTCTTTCTGGTGGTGTCTTTTTTTTTGTAGCACAATAATAGGTTTTTCTAGAAAAGAAGACTGGGAGGGAGCTGCGGACGGACAACCAAATCTAAAAGAGGTCTTTAATCTGGTATCCAAATTCCTAACTTTAAACCTCATTTTGATCTCATGTTTGCCTTTGCTAAAAGGTAAAGGCAACAGCATTGAAGAATGTTTAACAAAATTTAATTGCATTTAATTTTTAAAAACAGACTCTTGATAAGAATGTAAGAGTCCCCAGGGAACCGATGCATTTGTAGTGACAAACATTTTAGAATTGTAAGATTTGCAGAGAAAAAAAAAGTAATTTGTAGAAGTGATTTAATTTTATTTATAGAATTCTAAGTACTCAGGCTTTGCCCCTTGGTGAATTCAGTTCTGTCTCAAATCTCTTGAGTAACAGTAGGCAATATTTCATCTTTCTCCTTCCCATTGGTGCAGGGAAGTGAAATATATGAGAGTTTTAGGCAACTCATATTGTGCTCAGAGTGGATATGCATGTAGTAAGATGTTTATGAAATTCTTTAGACTGTTTGCATATAAATCCATGTAAAATTATGGAACCCTCTCACCTGTTTGTCTTGCACTGAGTTTGGATTATCACTTCTTTGGGTCAGAACACAGCTCACTTTTAGAGAGGGGTGTTACCCTCTGGTACCCCCGTAGGCTGTTAYCCAGCGTGGAAGTGGCACTCGCTCCTCCCGGCCCCCGAGTAAGCGGGACAGCTTGGGATCTAGAGCGAGGGCTGTTCTTGTCTGGCCTCAATCATACGATCTGCCATTTCCACCTTAATATTTATTATACAGTATGCGATTTTGAATGCTGCTTGCCAGTAAATCACAGAAGGCTTTAGACCTGTGATAGTTTTCTTAAACAGCTGTTGCTTTCTTAAGCCTGGCAGTTATTTGTCTTCTCTTCAGGTATTTCACGTAGTCAGTCTAACAAAAACAGAACTTGCAAAACTTCACACCAGGGCTGAGTATTTTGAAAAGATGAACGTTTTGAAAATAAGTTTAATGTGGACTTTTTTTATTTGTCCACTTAACAGCCCACTGCTAAAAGTATTACTTTTGAATATTTTCCCCTCTCCTTCCAGACTGACATAATAGACCACAGATTCGCAGTGGAATGGATGCAGGACTTTGAGACTTTTCAGGATGCCCTGAATCAAGAGACCTCCTATGTCAGTAACCTGACTCGTTCCATGAGTTTAGTGTTGGATGAATTTTACAGTTCACTGAAGGTAAGGATCTTCTTTTTGTTTATTACCTCTCATAAAAACGTGGGGAAGAGAAAGCTCAATAAGAGTATTTTCGATGTGGGATGGGAGTAGAGTCTAAGGAAGGCAAATGGCAGGCTGTGTTCATTGGTGCCTAGGGAAAGGAAAAGAGGCAATAGACACAAAGTGAAATGCAGGTAACGATGTTTAAACAGAAGGGGTAAAAAAATTCATTTTTACTGATAGAGCACTGGAACAGATGGTCCAGAGAAATTGAAGTCTCCATCCTTGGAGACAGACAAAATTGTGAGCAACCTGTTCTAGTTAATTCTGCTTTTAGAGCAGGGAAGTTGGACTAGATGATCTCCAGAGATACTGTCCAACCCAAACCACTCTGTCCTTCTGCAAAGGATCTTTTTGATGCCCTTTTGAACTGTAATCTGTTGATTTGCCGATCTGAACAGAGAGTAACTTCAGTAACTTGTCACGATGAGTGGGACCCTGAATAATTTAATACTGAATTGTGATTAATTGTGAGAAGAAAGCTAAGATAGGCTGGCATGAGGCAGCATTCTTTGTTGCAGCGTTTCCCGTCTGAGGTAATTTTCTTTGTTCAGAAAGTATCTAGTACAGTCGGGCAATTTCGTACACAGGAAGAACAGAAAGTCTCAAACCTCAACAAACACCCTCATCCCCCTCACCCACTCTTACATGTGCTTGGGCAAGAAGACGTTGAATTTTTTCCCCCACTTAACCAGGTTTTGAGAGGTCAAAATAACGCAGTTACTCAGGAAACCCTATGTATTGGAGGCTCTCAGTGATCCCATAGTCTGTGCTAAAGTTTTCAGCTGTGTTTGTCATCAGCTTTTACTAAACAAAAAACAAGCCTTCTTGGTTTTATGGGTATTATAAGAAAGAAAACAAAAATAAGTGATTCCATGCAGATAGATATTGATAATGTAGCCAAAACAAAAATCTTGTAACTGTTCTATGTGGAACAATATACAGAATTTCAGAAGGATTGTAGTGGTGCCATATACAGAACTAGAGTACTTCTTGTTCCTTCCTTATTTGTTAATTATGTCATATTTCTCTGCATGTCAGAGCCATCACAGCACTGGACCGGAGAGCAGGTCATATGAAGAACATTCTAGCATAACATCTGCATAGACGGCAGCTTGTACTTAAGGGCAGGGAAAGTAAAAATATTAATACATGTCAGCATATTTTAATGTCTAAATTAATTTCATTTAGTTTGATTAAATTTAATGTTTCATGTTTACTGTATTAATCATGAAGTGCAGGGCTGTATTGAAAAGAGTCTTCCTTTTGAAAGTGAATAGTTGAAACTGAAAAGAGGAAGACTTTTCATTAGGGGATGAATGATTCTGGCTGGTAATAGTCTTAAAGAAAMGTATTGTTAGGTAATTGATTTAATACAAGCAGAAGAAATGGCCAGAAGTTAGACAAGTTCAAATTAGGAAGGAGATGGGCATTTGTATGTGCTGCCACAGTAACTGATCTATTTCACCTCTTGCTGTTTCGGGATTGGGGACTGGGGACTTTTTAAAATGCGCTTTGGCTAAATACAAAGTGTAAGACATAATTTCAAAGCCAAAAGGTCCGTTCTTGTCTATTTTGCTCTCTAATTCTAGTACACTGATACATAGTAGCTACTTATAACCATAGGTGCAGATTGAATTATTAACAGTAAGCAAGTAAACAGCTTGACTTTCTCGTGAACTGTCCCATCTTGTTAAAAACAAACAAGCCCCCTTCCCCAAAGAAACACCTCCCCCCAAAATACCTCAACGACCCGCCAAACAGAAAACTGGCGAAAACCAAAACACAGAGGTAACAAACACGAACGGTGAGTGGAGAAAGAGTTTTAAAGCGGGATGGATTAGAAGCAGAAGAGTTACTGCACATTTCTATGCCACTATGCTGATTAAATGGCTATCGTTAGGTTTAGAGTAGCAGTTATTTGGTTTTTATTAGAAAACGAAAGAGTTCAGTTACTCTCCAGCTCCGGTGTGTGGTTTCTTTTGCAGGTGGTTGGTGTTTCTGCAGTGCTCGGCACAGGACTGGATGAGTTTTTTATCCAGCTTTCTAACGCTGTAGATGAATATGAGAGGTAAGGGGATAATTAAGGAGTTAACCCTGTAAACACGTCCTGAAGGTATTGATTTGTAACTCATTTGATTTGAAGGACTGTACATTTTGCTTAGACAAGGTAGTTTAAGGTTTTCAATAAACTTTAAGCATCAGCATAAAAAGCGGCAGTGAAAAGGAGCTTATTGGGAAGTGATTATTTGTGTTAGCTGCTCAAGGAAAAAGTAAAGGCTATCTGTGCCATCAAAGATGTGAACTAGGTTTTTTTCTAATTCCCTAAAATGATCGAGGTTTGATTTATTGCCGTTTCAATGAAGAACGCTCACTTATTTTGCATCCGTTCGTTTCAGAATCCAGATCTGGATAGAAAGTACTGTTAGTCCTTCTGAAATGTCTCTCAAACATGAAAGCCTAGAGGAGACTTTTTTGGGGGTTAGAAGGAAGCCTCTGAGATGACCTTTATTTATTATCGATCATGCGTTGGTTCAGACCTAATGAAATCTGTTTGTCTTTTCAGAGAGTACCGTCCAGAGTATGAGCGCCTGAGAAAAACATTGGTAAGCGTAYTTAGCCGTCGTACACTTGGATAACGTATCTCGAGGTCGCTTTCGTGCGCACAATTGGCTTTATGCTGAGAGGGTCTAACGTTGCATTTACTAATCATACTCGGTGTGGGAAAACTCCTGTCCTGAAGGAGTCTACTATCTGCCTTTTTTTCCTGGATGTGGTGGAGCATACCTCTACAAGAATAAGGATGTTCTGTAGAACACATTGTTCACTGCTTTAGTGCTAGTATTTGAGTTGGGTAATAATTTTGTTATCTTCCATTCAGAAGGATAAAGAGTTTTTGAAAATAAGTTCTGCAATGATTTGTTGAGGCTATCCGTGTATCTTCCTATACCATCGAAGCATACTGGTTTGACTTAGTAATAGAGACCGATTTGCAGTGCCAAAATCAGTAGTGCTGCTCACCTTGAGTCCCATCTGTCCAAAGGACAGTTCTCTGCAGGCACAGCTCCACTGAGTTTGGCTTCCTGATGCTGCTGAAAATGTTCTAGAAGTCCACCTGCTGGAGGTCCATGTTTGGTCAAAAGTTCTGTGTAACCTTAATTGTAATGTAAGACCCACTTAGTGACTTTTGCACTGTGGCTGGGGGACAGGCCACTGGTTTTGGGTGAGATTACTTTCTTACCGATGTTCTAAATGTTCTCAGAATTCACATGTAACTATCTACAGGAGGAAGCTCAAGAGAAACAAAAGAGAGAGCAGCTAGACCACTTGTGGAAGGACATGGGCAGCGTGTGTGTGCAGGGCAGCACACTGGCAGGTACCTCACCAGGAAGATTTAAGTTCACTGCAGAAGTTTTCTGAAGAGTTTGCTTTGCAAAGTCATACAGTTCTGTCATCACAGTAAAAGTGTGAAGGCAGCTCCATGTTAGAGGAGCGGGGTTTCAGTTCTGTCATGGTTTGGAAAGCTGGCCGAAAGTCAGGCACTCCCAACACTTGCTCACTCGCTCTTTCTTACTATTATTGGGCAGAGAAGTGCGAAGGAAGAAAAAATCTAATAAAAGGGTTTATGATTTGAGATAAGAAATAGGGAGGAAATGCTTGATGGACAAAACAGGCTCTCCTTAAATTACGAAATGAATTTATTACTAACAAAGTCAGAGGAGGAGAATGAGAAATAAAATAAAAACCTCAAAGACACTGATCTTCTCCCCACTCCCTCCCCGCTTCTCACCATCAATGCAAAGCAGGGGCGCGAGGAGCCAGGTGTGGGGTTGCTCAGTTCATCAGCGGATCACCTGCGGCTGCTGAGGGAGAGAAGTCCTTCCTTTACGTCGCTGTGGGGTCCCTCCCACTGGAGATAGTTCTCGGTGAACCTCTCCGGTGTGGTTTTAATTTCACGAGCGGCAGTCCACACACATCTGCTGCTGCGTGAGTCCCCCCATGGGCAGACAGTCGTCCCAAAACTGCTGCACCATGGGGTCCCTCGTCCACTGGGTGCAGTCCYGAGGCCAGGCTGTTTTATCTCAAAAGCAAAGCCCCTCTCTTTGCGAGTCTTGTGCCGGACACAACTCCCTTCGAGGCGTCCGCCCACTCCAGCATGGGGACCTCCCTCTTCTGTGGGCCATGGGTACATCTCTGCACCCTCCGTAGACCCTGTAGGCTGCAAAAAGACAGCCTGCTCTACCGTAGTCATCACCACAGTCTGCAAAAAAATCCCAGCTCCAGGGCCTGGAGCAGCTCCTCCCCCTCCTTCTCCACTGACTTTAGTGTCTGTGTCTCTTAGACATTCTCAACCACCTCCTCCTCCTCCTCCATCAAAACTACTGTAGCCTGTACCTTTGTTTTAATTTTTTCTTAAATATGGTTTCACAGAAACGTAATCACTATCTTCAGTTAGCTCAGATTTAGTCAATAGCACCTCTGTCATCTTCAGATCTAACAGCACTTGGCTCTGCCGGATGTAGTAGAAACCTCTAAAAGCTTCTCACGGGAGCCATCTTTTTAGCCCCCCCCACTTCCAAAAACTGAGCCAAACAAAACCACACAAGTTCCTTTGGGATTGGCCACACTTAGCTCTTCCTGTGTCAGTCACAGGCATGCTGTGTAGCTAAAGCAGTGAACATATTAAAGATAATGAAATACTTTGGAAAAGGTGAAACACTAGAATATGAGAAAGCTGTGCTGTTGGCTGCACTGTTCCTTACCTGAAGTATGTGCAGATGAAATCTACCCTGTGTCTTTGGGATCCACAAGCGGTTTTCTGTCCTTTCAGAGCAGGTGTTAATTGCTGTGTTAATGTGCAAATAGAAGTTGTCAGTGTTCACTATACCTTACCATTAGCAAGCTGGTTTATGTACCATCATTTCTTTTGCCTTCAAGGACCTGATGATGCTTCCGCAATGGGTCCCTCTGAGCTAATCCTAACACGAGGAACTCTTGATGAAGATGAAGAAGAGAGGGAGAGTGACACTGATGACATTGACCATGAAGGTTAGAGAATGAAGCCTGAAAGTTGCCCATCTAGTCGGGAAATCCCCTCTGTTTCATTACCTGGATGGACTGTAAAGACAGCCTAGAAAACAAGCAAACATTCAGTCACCTAAGTACATGCGTCAGAATCTATATCAGAAGCCCAACTACAATATTTGGGGATATCACTTTCCAACCTTTGTGAAAGTTCAATTGTAAATTTTCTATTTAAGTAACTAATAGGTGTATAACACACATAAACCAGAGAACTTGTTAGGCTTGGGAAGACACACTGTGACCTCTGTACCTGATCGATGCACAGCTGTTTCAGCATCTTTTTTGCCTTAGTTTCTGCCCTTGACTCTTTCCCTTTCGCTGTGACTATGGTCTTGAAGTAATCTTCCAAGTCAGTCGAGTGTGTTTTTTCTCTTTTACAGCACTCAGATTTAATCTTTATTCTTTCCCTGTTCCATGGATGTTTAGGATCACTTGTTTCCTTTGCCCTGTAATGTAGTTGGAGATCCAACAGACATTCTATGTTGTTCTGACTATCCTGACTCTAGCTTTTGCCAGTAACAAAAGTAGAGTAGTGCTGAACTGTCATTTTTTCCCCCAGTGACTGAGGAGAGTCGTGAAGAACCAGCCTTCAGAAACTTCATGCAAGACATGCGGCTGAAATGCCATAGAAAAAGCAACCTGAATGAATGAAACCTTCAAAAACAGAAGGTTTCAAAGGAACAGCATAAAGAAAGCTTCATGGAACTGTGCACGAAGACTTTTATTTGTGAACAGCATCCTCCGACTGGGGAGCTGAAATAAAGTCCCTTGGAAATTACGTACTTTAAAATTTATGGTTACTTACTACATGATTTTCTCCAGGAATAGTTATGGTGTGGTAGGATCCTCTATACAGAATCTTATATGGGCTTTGGAACTTGGCTGAATTCTGATTCTAAGTAATGCTAGAGAGAGAGCCTGTGGCCACTTAAGTTTCTCGACAGCTTTTGTTCATTTGTCTTTTTAGGCTTTGATTCATTTTTTAACTTTTCCACTGGATTGCGGTTTCCAAGGAGCATGCCAATCTCATCTGATTCTTAATATTTTGGACAAGCTTTGCACAATGTCTGCTATAAAATGGGGTCTCCTATCCGAGGATGTTCTCAATGGAATTCTGAATTGAGGTATTATTTCTTTCAATAATATTTTGCTAGCTTCTCTTGATTTGTTGGTGCGATAGGGAAAGGCTTTAGGCTATTTAGAAAATGTATCAACTAAAACTGATTGGTACTGATAGCTTTTTTGCTGAGGTAATTTAGAAAAATCTGTATGCCAGTAGTCTCTAGGACAGTTTTCCTTTTTTGTGATCTCTGAAGGAGGTCTTTTGTGAGATTGAGGATTGTTTTGCAAACGTATTTTACATTTTTTGACTATGCTTTTAATGATTCTAGCCATTCTTACACTAATTACTTGTGACTTCAAGTTATCAAGTTACCAAATTTTTGGTTTCTAGCGTGGTTTTTTTGTGTTTATCTTKGGCCATTTGTCTCATTATTGCTTGAGGTACTAAAGCTTGTTTCTGTGATGTCATTCACTACTTTTAGGACTGCAGTGAAGCTCCAAAGGGCGGGTGCAACCAGTGTGAAGAGTTTGTTTCACTCCTGATGGAGAAGCTTGTCTRATCTGGATTGTTTTCCTTCAGCAATATGGGAGTTCTGCTAGGAACTCTGGAGAAATAAGAAATAAAACCACTTTTCAAAATCAAAGCCTGTGTTTTCCCGTGTGGCATTCAGATGTTTCCGAGAACATTAAAGTTGTCCCCGTGTCCAGCACTCTGGAACCAGCCCAGTGCCCATTCCCGAGGCTTTGGAAAGACTGTTGGGAAGGATGAAGGTGGGGCTGGGTGCCGTGGGTTCGGGGCGAGGTGGGCAGGGACAGCAGGAGCAAGGTACCRAGGCTTGGGGAGGGAGTGGAGCTGTGGGAGCTCTGATGCCATTTGTGACACCCCAATGTCCCTGGGACAGCCCCGCTGCGCTGCAGGAGCAGGTGAGTGGGGAACGAGTGGGGTCCCGCTGGGTGCCCTTCCCCAAAGGGACCCAAAAATGGCCCAAAATTCCCAGGGAGGGGGTGAGTGTAGACCACTTGAACCTGTCCTGGTGTGCATGGTGATCTCTACTGCCAGTGCCACGAATTGGGATAGAAATTCGTTGACACTGAGCCCTCCCTGTGTGCTGGAAATCCCAGACAGAGCCCAGCAGTGATCGAGCACACATTGCAAACAGAGCTGGGCAGAGCCGAGGGAATCACATGGGAAAGGAGCCATAAAAAAGGGCACAGGCATGGAAAAAGACAACCATAAAGAAATTTATATTAATATGCAGAATTCTTAGTCAATAACAATTAAAAAAATGTCCTTTCATTTTCTCTCTCCTCCCCATGGGTCTCCAGCTGGACACAGCCTCCTTCTCGAGGTCCCTCCTCTCCCCTCTACCCCCCTGCCTGCCTCTCCTCTACCCTCCTCCCTCCACTTGCCTCCGGGGCCTGGAGCTACTCTCCTGAATTGGCCCAGCAGGGTATCGAACGCCGGTCGCCCGCATGCTAAGCGGGGACACACACCACTGTACAAAGTGAGCAGGTGTTGTGGATGTTTCGCTTTTGGCCAGTGTTCTAAACCACAACAGGGGACCTGATGCCGAGTAGCGCGCCACCCTGTGGCCGCGCCGCGTGCCGGCAGGGAGTCCCCGCGCAGCGCCGCGCATGCGCGGCCGCCATGTCGTGCGCGGCGCGGGCCCGAATTTCGGCGCCAAAACGCGCCACTTTCGGGCGTTTTCGAGCGCCGATTTCGAGCTCGGGGGGGTCGGAGAAGCCGCCCGCGCCCGTTCGGGCGAGCGGAGAGGGGCGCCGGGCGCCCGGCGGCGCGAAAAGGGGTCTCGGTACCCGGTCTCGGTATGCGGCGCGAGCCCGAATTTCGGCGCCAAAACGCGCCCGTTTCGGACGGTTTCGAGCTCCGATTTCGAGCTCGGGGGGGTCGGAGAAGCCGCCCGCGCCCGTTCGGGCGAGCGGAGAGGGACGCCGGGCGCCCGGCGGCGCGAAAAGGGGTCTCGGTACCCTGCGTCACGGGCGCCGCCATTTTAGGTGCCGCCGGGGAGCGCCGGACGCTACCGCGCGTGCGCGGCCGCCATCTTGTGCGCGGCGCGGGCCCGAATTTCGGCGCCAAAACGCGCCCGTTT
>NW_026624134.1:0-3515 GCF_030028575.1 Malurus melanocephalus
TGCTGATCCCAGGATTTGCTGGATCCCAGGGCTGCTCCAGACCTCCTGCCCCTCCCAGCACCCTGCACCTCCCTGTGCACAGCCCTGCCTCCCACTGCTCCAACACCCCTTCATGTGCTGGATTAATCCATAGAYGAAAATCTCTTTTAATGAGGAGTGATATACTTATGAATTCTCCAGAGCCATAATTAGAGCAAACTAATTGAAGTTGTGTTTTGACACACTTTCCAAATTCACGGGTACTGCATGACATATTCACAACACCACTGCTGCACACCGTGGTGACAGCAAAATCATTAGGCTAATAACACTTATTTGCATTCTGATCATGCCAGCAGCAGCCGTTAAACGCTGCCTCAACCAGCACTCGTTTACTCAGAAAGTTTCAACTAAAGATATTAACAGTAATTATTAGCACTTTAGTGAATCTCTGATGTTAAGGAATGGCAACTCACAAAGACTGTCCCCATGGCAATTATCTTCTTTTTGAACTGTCACCAAAGCAGCTTTGCTGCTCCTCAGGGACAAGCAGTGAGGTGGTTTGGTGCAGAAGGATGGACCTGGCAAAGCCAGGCTTAGCTTTTCCCTCCACAGCTGAAGTCAGACCCACACTGCTCCAGCATTGCTCCAATACCAAACATATTTTTCCCCAGCATAGGATAATTTCAAGACAATTTAGGGCAAGTTTAATCACTCTCTTCACTTCAGCTGCTCCTTTATTTAGAAAATCCATGGAACAAGTCAGCATGTGATGAGGAGATCCTTCACGTGCAGGTGAAGGGATTYGAGGTCTGTGCACATTATGGCCACTTTATGAACATTTTTTGAGAGAAACTCACATAAAACAGGCCCAGGAATGCCCGACAGYTCCAAACCAGTTATTAAGAACTGTCTGCAGAAAGGTGATGAGCTGCTTTTGAAGTGAGGGGGCAAGTTCTCATAAAAAAGAACAGACCATCACAAGGGAAGTGCTGGATATCAAAGGATGTTTCATAATTCGTATAAAAACATCAACAATGCWCAGCAAAAGCCCAATGGTAAGCTGGGCTTTGGACCCAGCAGTGACAGCCTGGGGTAGTACAAGTGTGACACACAGAGCAGCATCAGAACTGTTTTTTTCACAATGACCTTCAGAACGTGCTGCAAACCTGCAGTCTGATGGCAATACCTTTGAAAAAAAAACCCCAAAAAAACCAAGAACCTTATTTTCTATAATCAATGATCATGTAAAGATCATTCCTCATGGAAAACTGAAAACAGAACGACTAAATTTCAAGCTCTAGATAGATAAATCACACCTAAAATGTGTTAATATCAAGCTGCAGCTCTCAAGAAACGTAGCCCAATGTGCAAACTTTACCTACAGAGCCTGGAAAAGGCACATTTCTAGAAAGAAGCTGCTGGGGATCTATGAACAGGCATCAGGAGGCACCTCCCAGGCTCCCAGGCACGGCCACAGCAGGGTCCAGCAGTGCTTAGATCCCAGCTACACCACTCACAGCCCCTAATTCTGACTGTGTCGGGGCACTGAGATGCCAGAACACCTACCTCATATCCAAAGAACTGCAGTGAAAACCAAAACTGCGAGGCAACAATCACCTCGGGTAATGGACTTCATTCCAGACAATCTATTCTAATCGTGTAAACCAAATATTTAAATACTTTCTAAAACCTTCCTGACCCTTTCTCTAAAACAAGCAACATATGGACTTTGCAAACATTTCATCTCATTCCAAGCTACTAAAATATCCTGTTTCCTAACAGTCAATGAGAACTGGGGGTGCCAGATCAGATTTTATAAAAGTCCAAACTCAGGAGAGAATGAAAAAGTGAGTGAGCGATTCTTTCCACATTCAGATGTCCCCATTTAAGTTTCCCAGCTGCAGGAAGGGAGGAGGGCAGTGCATTTTCTGTGCTCTGCACACAGTGGGTGCCTCCAGCAGCCTGTTCCCCACGGGATGGGATATTGCAGATATTGCAGATATTGCAGATATTGCAGATATTGCACCCCTCTGCTGAATGAGAGCACTCCCTGGCTGAACACACAGCCCCAAAGATGCTCTTGAGGACACGTGCTCTACTGCACACACCAACCCAAAATGTAAGGCCTAATGCAGAATGAAGCTCCTGCAGCTTTCTCTACATGGGGATTAATTGAGATCAGAGGACTTGAGTATCTAGGACAAAGCAGCTACCAAACAATAGAAAAAWCCCAACAAGTTTAATTTATCCTGCTGCTGGGAAGGCTGAGCTGGAGCCCATTAAATCCTGGCAGGCAGAGGCTGCATCAAAGAGCTGAGAGCATGAAGTGCTCATGGAGGGGCTGTCTCAGCTGAGCAGGGCTGGCTCTCGGGAGGCTGCAGCAGAGAGCACACAGCTTTCACATCCTTCAGAGCTGCTCTCCAGAGGCAGGAGTTTGCACATAATGAAGCAGTAGSGAAAAATTGCCAAACAGCAGAAATACTCCAAAAAGATAAATTACACGTGGTGTAAGCTTCCTTGGTTAGGATTTTAAATTCTGTCCAATTAATCAGTAGCACAAAGCCCAGGCTCACAGGCCAGATGCAAAGCCCCTCTCACAGATAAGCCCCCTGTGGGGATTTTGGGGGCTGCTGCCCAAATCCCACTGACCTGGGGTGCTGCAGGCACAGCCTGGCCCACGGGAACATCGACACCTCCCCTGCAAAACCTGTTAAACAAATATTCCACATAAAGACTCATTTGGGAAGAGCACATTGTCAGCACTTTGCGAGTAATAAATAATGACAGTCCAAACACTTTACTAAAAGCAATAAACTCAAGAAGTGTTTTGGAAAATGGTGAAAGTGATTGATTTAAAGAAGGAAATATCTGTGTGCAACCACATGCACTTCAGGGTGAAAGCACAGATTACAAATCAGCAGTGGCAGAGATCATATTAAACAGAAGACAACGCACAAGTTTTAGGGAAAAAAGTTCAGTTTCCCTGTAGGGCTTATTTAACAACCCAGAGCAGAGCTTCTCCAAATGGATACCTCCGGTTTGGACTGAACAACCCYGTGCTATGCCCCAAAGAAAACACGCCTCCAGGAATACTGCTACAGCAGGAACAGGGCTCTCTACAAAGAAAAATGACTCTAAGAAGACTGAAGCCTCTTCACTCAGAGCACTCCACAAATTCTTCRACGCATCCTCAGAATCAGCCAAATCCATCAGGCTCCTCTCTAATTACAGTTCACGTCTTTCCTTCTCGGCTGTTGCAACAGATTCTTGTGCCTGGAAACCAACCATATTGCTTAAACATTTTTTCCTCATCATTTTCTACCACTAAAACATACTGGACTGTGACCAATTTTTGCACGTCTTCAACCAGCTGAGCTGGATGCAAGCCACACGGTCAGTGCAGTTTCATAACAAATCCTTTATGGGAACCAGACTCTGGAGAAACACGTGASAGCCCCCCTTAGCCACCCAAACCATCATGTTCAGATCTGCACAGCCTCTATGCACCACGGACACTTCATCCTTACATTTGA
>NW_026624134.1:3929-5565 GCF_030028575.1 Malurus melanocephalus
CTGGCCATGGCACAGAGCTGGGCACAGTGCAGAGGGACCAGCACCTCCCCTGGGATGGCAGCACGGGCCCTGTGGGCATGCAGGAGCTGCTTGGAACTGGCCCCTCCAGCCAGGGTGGCACAGAGCACCCATGGCACAGAGGGCAGAAACACATCTGGGAAGGCAGAAACACATCTGGGAAGAGAGCCAGGAGCTCTGCCCTTCTGAACCTGCACACCCACTGCAGCCAGACCTTCCCTCTCCAGGTAAATCATTAACTTTTCAGATGACAGCCTCGTGACTGAAAGATTCCCAGGGTCAGTGCAAATCTGTGTTTTCAAAACCTCACATCAATAAGTGAACGTTGTGACTGAATCCCAGACTCTCCAAGAGGAAGATTAAATGCCTGTGACACATCATCTGCAATCAGAGTGCTCCTTTTCCCAAAGTATCCATCACATATTGATAACATCCATGCAAAAAGTTAAGTGCAATTACGTCTGTCATTGTAGAACACACTTCAGCAGCACTGAGTGACATCTTGCATGCAGCTGACAAATGTGAGCAGGCTGTCTGAGTGACAGGGGCACAGGCTCCTGCTGCACCTCGGGAAGGGATTGGAAYGTGCTCCCAAGGCACAGCAGGCACTGGGGCACACAGAGCACACAGCAGGGATGGAGCCACCACACAGAGCTGCAATGCAAAACAGCTCACTGTTGGTTCTGTGCATCCTCACAGCAGCCAAGGACTTGCTCCCAAAATGCTGGAACCAGACTYGAAGCTGGGAATGTCACCCACAAATCCTGCTCCAGAAGAGTCTGAGGCATGGCACAACTGAGCCAAGACACTGCTCAAACACTCATAACATGTGCTGCCCTCGAAATCTCTGCCCCTGAACTGACAATCATTGATGCCAGGCCAGGGGAAGCAAGAGTGTGCCAAATGTCAGCTGAGTTAGCTGTTACCACCCCTCTGCTGGGGAGGAYTGCCTCCCTGCTCCCTGAAATCTCCTCTCTCTATGGTGACGTGAAAATAAAGAGGTTACTTGTGACTGCAATCTTCTATAAACACTGTGCTGAGTAAAACTCCCCACATTGCTAACAGTATTACAAGAGACCTTCGAGTTGTCTGTGTTCCCTGTAACAAYTAAATATTTGCAGGATGCACCTTTATATGCATTTATATTTCTTAAAAATATATATTGGATAATAAATAGCCAGAGTAAAAAAACCAGACATGAAAGATGCTTGGAATGATCAGGCTGATGGTGTAAAAGTTACCTGTAAATCACACACAGGGTGTGAGAGTGGAGCTGGCTACAGACAGGTGGGTTTTACTAGGAGGCATTAATGTAACATTCAATTATTCCACTGCATACTGGCTGGTTTAACTCAGCCAAATTAGAATACATTTTATATTGACTATTTTGACATTTGCTTTATTTGCCAAGTAAAACAAAACTGATCCAATTTCCTTGCAGCCATTGTAAACCATAAACTGCACAACAAGAGGTTATAAAATATATAAGCCTTGTAAACACTTMTTTTCAGACTGTCACTGATGCTTTGAGCTCTAATTTTGGCCCCGTTCCAAAGAGCTCTGACACTGCTCTGCAGCCATAAAGTGACCCTTCCACACTCAGTGATTCAGCACTGGG
>NW_026624134.1:5626-20794 GCF_030028575.1 Malurus melanocephalus
AGCTGGAGCTGGGGCAGGAGGAGCTGCAGGCTGTGCAGAGTCGTGGTTGCGAGGAACTCTGCCCATGCGGTACCAAATGCCCATGCTGTTCAACTCCCTGGGGAAGCCAGACACAGAGCATCAATGGCACAAACAAATGCTGCACACGTGCACCAGCACCGGGCACTGATGTGTTTCACAAACACCTTGGTCAGTGACAATCAGTGCAATTCAAAGAAAAGGGGGGAGGCAAATTAATTCCTACATCAAACACATTAACACTTGGAGTTTTCTAATGACAAACTTCAGCTCTTACACGTTACTGCTTGGTAATTACAGGAGCACAGGGTGCCTTGCTTTGGTACAACACATTCACAACAACCCCACAGGAGTGAGGGGTACTTACCCTATGAACGTGTACTGAGGAGGGGCTTGCTTAGACCTCCCCAGGAYTCGGATATCACAGATTGCTGCCTCTGTAGAATCTCGAGGGATGAATTTAATGCACAGCCTCTTCTTTCTGAAAGCTACTTCTTCTGCAAAAACAACCCAGAATACAGGGTGGGCTTCATGCAAGATTAGGGTATAAATGTTATTTATAATCTCTCCAGACACTACACAGATAATCATGGCAGAACTGGTGCCAAAGAACAAACATGTCAACAAACCATGCAGTGCAGTGCCATTCAGTGAGGAATGTTCTATCAGGAGATGTGTTAGTGGCACTGCAGTAACCAGATCCCCTCCTGCCTGCTGCACAGATCAGCTCCCATGTGTGCCCCAGTGCTGGCCCACAGCACAGGACAGTCAGTGACTCTGCCCCTTCTGCCTGTCTCTCACACTCCCTTCCTCTTTCAGGTGATGTTTGCCTCACTGGYCTGGRCAGCCATGACTAAACATTCCTCCCWCAAGCACTGCMTGTAGGAATGCACCTGGGAGCATGTGATACAACCAGTCAGTTCATTGTGCTACGGGATTCCAACCAGCCACTTCCAACCCACTGGGAGGAGCCTTCCTTTCAGTGCATTTGTGAACAGCCCTCAGCACAGCCACTCTGCTCCTGCCAGGCCCAGTCCACTCTTCAAAATGAAAAGAACAACAGTCCCTTCCTGCYCTGGAGCTGTGTGACTCTAGCAGGCAAGCAAAGACACACAGCCAGCCCCATTAAACAGCCTGAGGAGTACAGGAAAAACAAAAGCTGTTTCATTGCAGCCCAGAGCTGCCCCTAAATGTGCACATGCCATCCCAGAGAGCAGCAGTGCCAAGAGCAACCCTTTACCTGGAACACAACCCTCCATGGCCTGGGACACAGCCCTCCATGGCCTGGGACACAGCCCTCCATGGCCTGGGACACAGCCCAACCCTCCATGGCCTGGGACACAACCCTCTACCTGGGACACAACCCTCCATGGCCAGGGACACAGCCCAACTCTCCATGGCCTGGGACACAACCCTCTACCTGGGACACAATCCTCCATGGCCTGGGACACAGCCCTGTACCTGGGCCACAGCCCTCCTGCCCACCCAGGCACTGTCAGAGTGGGACTGAGGAACAGATGCCAACTTACGTGTATCAATTGTCTCCTGGATGGGGATGAARCCCACAGGTAAAGTGTCCTTGATATCAATGAGCTTCATATCAACCAAGACATTGCCTAAATGACTCTTCGGAGGGAGGAAAGAAACAGTTTATTATGACAATGTCACCAAATTAAACCCCAGATTTTCCCACCTGCCAAACCTTGAGATGCCTTGTCATTGTATCTGACCACAGCTTTAGAAATGATTAGAACGTACCAAGTCAACCCTTGCAACTGCCCTCTCTGCAGGAACCAAACAATTACTGAGTAGGAAACATTGCACAACTTTCAGCATTCAAAATCCCACCACGTCATCCACTGCCACACTTCCAGATCCTCAGAAACACAACCAAATTCTCCCCTTTGAAGCAAGGCAGTTTGAAGTACTACTTCCACCAGCTGATCCACTGAGCAGGTCACCTCAGTTCTTACACACTCTACAACAGCAACACAAACATTTCCATGACAGTAACAGCAGAAAGCACTACAGGATGATGGCTGATGCACAAACAGCCAAAGTTATTACATGCATTAGCTAATTAGTACTGAAGACAGGGTTCTAGCTCCAAATGCAGTGCATTCCAGAAGCACAGGCCATTTGGAACAAAGAACTTCATTTGGAGTCCATATGAATTTTGAACTCATGCCTTGTCCTGTTAATCAAGGCTTGAAGAGCTCAGAGCACAATTCAGAGTGACAGCCTCCACAACAGTTTAGAGATCGGATTTTCTGTSCAGCTTTCTACGAAGCCAGCACTGCTGCCAGGAGTCTGGGTTGACATATGAAAGAAGAACACCTTTTAGATACTGCAAAGCCTTTTTAATAGAAACACTACACAAAACAATTAAAACTTCATCCCCACACTCAGATACAGCAAYGTCCTTGTAAATGTTTGACACTGAAAACGGTTGAGAATGATGATTCTGTTAAACAGACACTGTAGACTGACTCTGCTATAACCCAAATATCTGAGGTGCATTAACTCTGCTTACTACAACACGTTCTTGAGGACAAAGAGTTCCAAGTGCTTTGCTAAATACAAAAGAAACCCCTGTATGGTAAAAGTTCCAAAGTGCAGAACACATCAGCACCCAGGGGAGAGAAAGCAGCCTCCCACCTCCTTTCCTCCCAGATGAGGAACTGAGGTGCTTTAGGCCTCAGATGTCCCCAACAGCACAGCACCATCATATACCCCCTGAGCCAAGAGGACTGAGGGAAGGGGAAGCTTCTGCTTTAACTCATGTCTCACCAATATGAACAAGATACTCCCAAACCATGCCGAGCCCAGGGTACCTGCCAAAAGTCCAACAGGCACCAACTGAGGGTATTTACACCGTCACTGCAGCCAGCCCTGCTACTGTCCTGTAATTATTTCTGACAACTTCACATTTCAGGTAGCCACAGATAAATCTAATATTCAAATCAACCCAAACCTATTTAACAACCTCCTTGCCTATTCCAGGCTGCTATTCATGCAACTGCATGTACTGCAGGATGCAAAACACAATTATTGTCAATCCACCCACAGAGTGGTATTTCCCCGAGCTCTGGAGCTTTACTTTAATCTAGAGGCAGGCAGGAAGGTGGATGGAATAAGTCAAATGCTGGGAGCTGACAAGCCCCAGCTCTTCTGCCAGGACCCGTGAGCAGCTCTGAAGCTGCCATCACTTCTCTGTTCTGTCACAGTGAAAGCACAGTACAAAATGGTACCTCCAGACCCTGCCAATGGAGTGCCGTGAATACACAAAGCACGACCAAAAGCAGATTACCCACTAGATGGAGTGCATTCATTGCAGAAGCCAACAATTCCTCCAGAAAAAGAAAGTTTGCACTGTATCCTCAAGCCAAACTGCAGCAGAACGCAGGAAGCTCTTGCTGCACACAGTCTCCTCTCCTCCACAGAAAGTGTGGGCAGACAACAGCTGCTAATCACACAGTATAAGTCACTTATACTTAATAGTCAGACCAGATTACAAGAATGTGGTAGCATATGCACAATGTTGCCACGTTATCAAGAATCAGCACCAAAACCAACAAAGAAAGCAAGCTAATTCTGCAATAAAATATACATGATGYCCTGGATTCAGAAACCAACATTTCCTTCACCAACACTACCTGCAGTGTGTGTCTCTTCAGGTAATTTGGGTTAGGAATCCATCAGCACCATGAGTGTGCAGCACCCATTGCTGCAGCAGTAAACAAGTGCGAGAGGCTGCCAAAATGCAAACATTCCCTTTTCTGCTTCTCTTACTGCAGAAGATTTTGTCAGCAATTTCTTTCCATGGGAAACACAGGCAAAATGCAAATATCCTGCCATTGCAGTTTGCMTCCTTACTCACCCGAACTGAGTGAAACGCCTGCTTGAATTATAATTGGCTCCATAAAATGAATCATCTTATGGGTAAGAGCATACCAGGCACAGATGCAAATCATGCAGACATTCAGCAAACAGACTTACATTTTCTTTAGAAAATGATCTCGTGAAGCACAGGTACCGTGTGACCTTGGATTTAAATAAGCCATCTTTCCACAGGTCAGCATCCAAGCCATCTGCTGTTTGTGCAACCTGCAAASAACAGACAGAGGGAGAGAGGAGACATGTGAGCCAAGATAAAGTTAATACAGGTGCAGTACTTCTTCCTCAGACCTCTCCTAATTAACAGCAGCCCCAACTTTCACAGCATCTCATTAGTTTCTTCACAAGGTGCAGTGCAAAGAACTTTCAAGAGGAGGTATAAAAAGAAGTTCTAAAAATGCTGTCTCTTGGGGGACACTTGATTAAAGATTCTCTGACAAAGGCTACTCTAATGAGGAAACTGCAACTTCGGTTACATTCCCCAAACAATAGTTTGGAAAAGTCAGCACATTAAGGCACTCATTACCACCCTATATGCAAGGGCACACTGGGCACACTGTGAGGGTTCATGAAGATAGAGCACAGAAACTCAGCCACCTTGGGACTATTTTCATAGAAAGTCTCCATGGAATTCTGGCTCCCAGGTCAAAAAGCTGCTTCCCTGGCCATTAGTGGGCTTTAGCAGCAGTGCTGCATGCAAGGACACAGCCTGCAAATGTCCCTCTCCAACCAACCCCACATCCAGCCAAACTGATGGCACACAATGGTGCAGGGTAAGGACACAGACCCTGGACCCTCCACAGCATGATGTGCAGGAGAAAATGTCACTTCAAGCTGCTTCAAGGAGTGGCAGGAGGCAGCACCATGCGAGGGGAAGGGCTCTACTCTGAGCAGCTGAGCACTCACCACGCACAGAGCAAGCTGGAAAGAGCCCTGGTCCCAAAATGCTTGCTGTTGAGTAAGAGAGGAGACAAGAAGGCAAACACAAGAAGAAGGGGAGCAGGAACAAGGTCAGACTGACACCCAAMTGACGTCTGTGACAGGAGACTCCAGCAGGGTCTGAGGCTCCACAGAAGCACCTCTGACCCTCTGCCCAAGGCCTCTCACATGGGGCAAAGTGCTCCACTGCAGCTCTTGTGAGTCTGATCACACTGAGGAGCCCTTGGCCCCAGAGCAGCTGATAACAAAGAGCTGACACTTCTTGGCACTGTTCACACCCCTGTTAGCTGAGCAGAGACTGTGCAGGGTGCAGGAAGCAARAGCTGTGTGCTGACAAGGCCCCGATTATCCTGAGTGCAGCAGAGATGCACATTTACAGCCTGATCAAAGCAGCAAAGTGCACTGACTGCTCCTCAAATTTGGGCAACTGCTSTTCAAAAACCCCAGCTCAGCTCAAGCCATTGCACAACACACGCAGCTTTTGTGTTCACGCTCGTGCAAACAAACATGCCTGATTTTTAAACAGTCATATTTTAGAACAGAACTTTGGTGAAGTTTTTTGCTTATTTGAATTCCTTGAATTCAAATCTTTCCTGAAATGCTGGTTTAGGGATATGTAAAATCTACATACATCTCCCTCCCCAACAGGTAGAGTCAGTCCTGGTGGTATTCAGGAAACAGTCTGCTTGGGAAACCTGTTGGCATATATGAACAGCCAGCTTGAACTCCAGACCTTGTGGGAAACAGAAGGACTAGACCCMGATTTCTTCACTTTGTTAATTGATATGATTCAAGTTTTGTGCTAGCCAGTTTTGTTAAGATGCCCAAAAATCAACAGGCAGCAACATATCCAACTGCAAAACTGGTGCTACAACTTGCTATCAAATGCACTTTTTATCTAACCTCTTCAAACTYAAGGGACTTCACGACTTACAAGAACACCACATTTTTGAGGTGGATGTATATCACATCAATCAGTATCATCTTCCCCACCCCTGGCAGGGCACAGCCGGATCACAGCCCAGCCATCTGAAGGGCCCTCGTGCTGGCACTGCTGCCCCTCTGCAGGGAGATCTGGCACTGCCACAATCCAACCTAACAAGGAGAACACCTCTAAACCTCCAACCAAACTCTCTGTCATGAAAAGCCCTGCCGTTCTAATGCATCAAATATCTAATTCTAGTTGTCAAAGTGTAACAGTTGCAGGCAACTTCCCCAGCAATGCACCCTGAGTGCTCTGCCTTCACATCATCCCACTGAAGACCTTTTCTGAGCCTGAAGAATGTAAACACCCATGAACTTGTTGGAAAACTGATGGGGAAAGTAAGCAGAGCAATATAAACAGGAAACTTCTTGCATCACCTGGTGGGCTGTTGCAAGGAAGGAGAAGGCCCAGCAGCTCTGGAAGCAGAGCTGTGCCTGAGCAGCATGCCCTCGGGACAGGAGCCAAGTGGGAGAGGCCACAGCAGACTTGGCCAGCAGGACAGGCACTCTGCAGCCCCAGCTTGCCCTTGGCTCAGAGGCAAGGAACGTGCCAGACAGAGGATATGGCACTTGGCACTGAGTACCCAGTGCCCGGGCACAAGAAATGGTCCTTGTCCTCATGGAGCTGGGGGAGACACTCCTCAGCCAWGTGCCTCGAACAGATGGCCTTGACAGAGTGACACCAGGAAGGCACTGACACCCCAGCAAGTACAGCACAGGACTGTGCTGCTCCACAGCAGTCAGAATGGGGTTACTGCTACCMCAGCCAGCCCTTCAGCAAGGGGCCCTTTAAACTCCCTGCTCCAACAGGGAGATTTACCCCTGTGGCAGAGTCAGGGCTGCTCCTGCTGTGAGCAGCTTGCTCAGGTTCTGCCCCAGAGCAAACCCCACCATGCAGCTGGTGCTCAGCCTGCAGCAAAGAACACAGCTGCATGGGAACCACACCTCCTCCTACCCCAGGCTCTGCCTCCTACCTCTCCTCCCTGCCCAGACACTCAGTCTTGCCAGTTTGGTCGGATTTTCAGGAATCTAAGTTCAGACACACTGTATATTTTGGCAAAATGAAGTCTTTGGTGCTTCAGATGTGAGAAGGCTCGGCCAGTCATTACAAGTGCCAGTAGTGTGTTTGTTTTCTAAGCAAACACAAAGGCAATAGACATTATGGAGTAACTAAAGAACTACAGAGGAAGAAAGATCTCTGGCCCATTTGCCAAGACACCTTCCCAGGCACAGCCACGTGCCATCCCTGGATGGGCAGCAGGGCTGAGCTCTGGGGCTCCATGTGAACCTGGCAAATGGACCTGGACATCTCCAGACATTTAATTTACATCTGGGATGAAGTACCCATGCCTCTGAGGATTTCTTTTAMAGAGGATGAAAGGGAAAAGGAAGTTGTTTATTGGAGAAGGATACATATGAAAGGGGAACTGGTAAAGCCTGTAAATAACACAGGCGTTTCAGAAAGAGCTGGGTACTTCATTGCAAAACTTGAAACCATCAGCGAAACTACATGAAGAAATACTTTACCATGCAACTCTGAATSCACCTGTGCAACTGAAAGCTGCAGGATGCTGTAGTGACACAAACGCCATTGGATCCCTAAGAGGACTACAACATCTCARGAAACATCCCAAAAGATGAGAGTGATTCTCCTTTCCAGAGTGCAGTGTGCACCTSCAGCTAGGAGGGTTTTAGGGAGCACGCTTCGGGATGCACCTGCCACAACTGCCTTCCTCAAGGCTTTACAGCAGCCAGTGTCTCACTAAGGAAATGGTGTATCTGGAGAAGCACACATCCCAACATCACCCAGGTCTGCACACTGCCCATGTCTCAGAGCAGTTTCTTTGCTGCTCTGAGCAATGCACTCATGCACTTTAGGCTTCATGCTTCCACCAGGCCAGAGCAGATTCCAGAGAGCCCATGGAGAAGTGGCAACCTGGCATACACACACTGCTCCAGGGCACTGACTCACAGACCAGCCACCTTCACAAAACAGGCAAGAGCAGCACAGTCCTGCATGCCACTGTCCCCTGTCACATCAGGGTGACACTCAGCATGGCCCCTTCACCCTGGGGCACAGGACACCAAGGGTGGAGGCATCAGCCAGGTGCACTGCTGGCCTGACAGGGTCAGTGCTGGAGCCACACTGAGGACAAGGACAGCAGCCAGCAGCACTGCCCCACAGCCTGTCTGAGGACAAGGACAGCAGCACTGCCCCACAGCCTGATCTGAGGAGAAGCACAGCAGCACTGCCCCACAGCCTGCTCTGAGGACAAGGACAGCAGCACTGCCCCACAGCCTGTCTGAGGAGAAGCACAGCAGCACTGCCCCACAGCCTGTCTGAGGAGAAGCACAGGGACAGCAGCACTGCCCCACAGCCTGCTCTGAGGGCTCTTTGTGAACACACAGTGAGACAGCAGAACCAGAGCAAAGGCAGCTCCACACTGTGCCCTGAGGAGAGAGCGACCCACATTCACCAGCATTACACCACCACCRTAATTGGATTAAGCCACAGCAAGACTCTTTTATCTTGTTTAACCTGTGTTAGTGCTTCAACTCCCYATTAAGCCACAGACAGACTATCTGGGGTGAGCGCTCTCTCTGCCCAGCCATTTAGGCAAAATGCAATTCTGTTATCACAAGTCTCACACTGTCCCGTGCTTCTTTATCAGGGGGCAAGCAACTAATTACACAGCCTGGCTCACACAGGTAATGAGCACTTGGAAAAACACAGTAAATGTAAAAAACCTCCCAGATCTTTAAGGAGCCTTTTCATAATTCCCCACCTTGCATCCTTACCTCAGCTTGATCCATTTTGTTTCTTCACATTGAATAAAGTATGCAAAGAGCTGAGGAGGTGTGAGCAAAGCCTCAAGTCAGCTGGCTTCCACTCCCACCACAGAAGTTGTGTGGTTCTGGAAACCCAAGGTGTGATGTAGCACAATAGGAGCAGGACACATAGAAAAGGGAGCAGATGAACTACAGGCCAAACCTTTCTCTATAGAGCTCAGCAAGGTCAGTATTTTATATTTCACAGTTTGGGACACTAATCTTCAGAAGAAACATCCTGCTGCTGGTTACACAGCAACTGATTCAAGGAACAAGCAGCTGTTGAACAGTCACACCCCTTTATGTATTCACACATTGATCTCTGCTGTATTCAGCTGCCTCTYCCTGCTGCCAGTCTCCCGCCAAACCTCAGTTTAGAGATTTGCATTCTGCCTATCCAAATCATCCTTGCAATTCCAGCTGGATACAAAACTCTTTGATTCCCATTCTGGAGCTTCTCATCATCATTGTGTAGTGCTGATATGTGGGATTAAACAGCTGATGCGGGATCCATTTATTTAGAGATATAATTTGTACAATACTTAGGACTCCTTCAGGATGAATGTTACTAGGATTATTAAATTTGCATGCCACAGTGGCCAGCTATTTCTGAAAACCCCTCCTCCAGGAAATTAAGCTGCTCTGGAGTGGCACACATGAAGTGGCACACTTGCTCCCACAGCCCTCTGCTGAAGGGAAGCACTGAGTGCTGTGGCCTGAAAGGTGGGCAGCAAATGCCTGCCCACAAGTTCTCTCTGGAGGAGATGCTGCTCCCAACAAAGCAAAGGCTCATTAGTGCAGAAGCAATGCATTAGCTGCAGCAGCTGCAGCAGCTCTCTTACCACATCGTATCCCGTGGGGGCTCGGCTCCGGGATGCCAGCACACCCACGCCCGTGATGGGATCCATGGGCAGCTCGGGCAGGGCATCGCTGAGATCTCGCACCTCGGGCATCATGGACTGATCCTRCAAGGAAGGAGCACAATTAAAGGACTGCTGAGCACACCCCAGCAGCAGCCAGAGAACCCAGAGCACACATGCATGCCACAGTGCCTGTGCTGACACACCACAGACAGCCATGGTAAACACAGGATTAGGCCAGACACACCTTCTGCACTTTCATTTGCTTTTGRTAAGAGGATACACTTGTGCAATGCCAAATAGGTTTGAAATTTGGGCTGGCAGCCTCTGAGACTCATTTTGCTGCTTCCATGGTCTGGTCTCCATCTAGCAATGACAGGAAAACCAAAGCTCAATCCCTTCCCTYCCAGAAAGAGAACAAATTTCATCCCCAAATGAGGCTGGTTGAAGCAGCTCTGTYATTTTAAACAGCAAAAAATCTGCTCCTAATGGCTTTAGAGGGAGGTTCCCCATCCACTATGGGTGTTAAGACATGCTGGGGGCTCCCCCATGAGTCTTCAGTCCCATCAGAGCCCCTCAGGCAGACGTTTCAAGGAGCAGCACAGATGTCTCTGGCGCTGGATGCAGAACCGCACTGCAGGGAGCCTCAACACCAGGGAACACAGGAGAAGCACAGGGTGGGCTGGTGCAAAGCAGAGAGGCCTGGAGGAGGCCTGAGCATCTTCCAGAAGAGACACACCACCGAGAACGTCAGGGAGGGAATTGTGCAAAAGGGACAGAAGCAGGTAAGACCAACCAATTTCGGAGAGATGCTGCTGCAGAAAGCAGGAGGAGAGGACAAGAAACGGGCTGAAAAACCGAGGTGGAGGATGGGGAAAGGTGCCACTGCCTCAGCCTGTGGTCTCCTACAGAGGCAGCCAGTTAAAGCAAGTCTTCTCTGGCTTTCAGGCAGGAATGCCCCAGGAAACCGCCCCCCACACGCCCCCCAAGATAAAAGGGCAGTGCTTTTTGTAAACAAGCATCACTGCTGCACAGCCAGACAAGCCAYGAACCAGAGCTGCCTAACTCAATTCCCTCCTCAGAGCAATCAAACCCCGGCATTTCTAGGCCATTTAGATGGCTGGTTACTTACTGCTTCTAGAAAAGGCAGAGGTGAGTACTGGTGCCAGTGGGACCTGGGTTTACACTTCACAATGCCCAGTCTGAACAAACATCGTGCTGCAGGCAATAAAAAAGAGCAAGTCTGGGCCCTATGTAAATAATAATAACGTCATATGAATAGCCAGACTACTTGAGGAGTCCAAAACAACAGATGCCAGTGACCAGTAATGGTGCAAACACTATTTGAGATAAAACAAACTGGGGAGAAAGCTCTGCTTTAGTACCCAGACACACATCCAGCAAACTGAACCCTCTTCGCTCCCAAAGCAGCTCAAATCATGATGGGAAGCAGAGCCTGAGCCACAGGGTCAGGTTCCATGTCCTCAGGGCAGGCAAGGAGCACAGGACCCTGCTGCAGGAACGCTGGAGGCACTGGCACAGCCACAACAGACCCCACGACACCCCACCAGCTCATCCAGATGCCTCGCAAATAATGCAGAGCCTCAAATATACAGCATGGAAAAATCATAATGTCAATGTAACAAAGAATTTACAATCTGTTCTTCRTGAACATGTTCTGAAACTGTTTCAAGTCACTCTCAATAGTGTGGTGACTTGTTACTACACATTGGGAGGAGCTGGGAGATAATGAATGCTGACATAAGCTTCTCTTAGGCCWTTTTGAACTGAAATGCAGGTAAGCCATGATATTCCCCAGCTTGTTAAGAACACCACAGGGCAAGTTCCAACACAGCTGCAGCCGCACTGCAGGAAGCAGATCTGCTCACCCTCTGGCCTCCAGCAAACGCACCCTGGTGAAGTGCCTGCTGCAGAATGCTGCCCAGGCCCAGCTCACCATGCTGCAGCCAGCTGCAGGGAGGCCCAGCTGCCCCAGCAGCAACCAGAGCAGCTGCCAGGTCAGCCTGGSCAAGGCTGAGGACCAGGGGAACCAAGGGGAACCTTGGCACCAGCACAGCAGCGGGGCGAGTGCTCCCACCCACAACACGGTGCTGCAGAGCAGTCCCCTCAGCCTGCTGGCAYCCWGCTCTCAGTGAAGRAAGAAGGGCACCTTTGTGGGAGTCATTTATGGCCCTGCTCGGCACGGGAGGGGGTGGGGAAACTGCATCAATCCTCGCTTTGTGCCGGCTCACACAAAGCCCCTCTATGGGGAAGCGCTGGGCATGGGGCTCTCTGCCTCACCATGGGGTAACGTGGGTCAGCACCGGCGTAGGGCCCTGAGCAGCACCGTGCCCAGAGAGCCCAGCACCTTCCTGTGCCCTCTGTGCCCCAGCACCTTCCTGTGAGCCCAGCACCTTCCTGTGAGCCCAGCACCTTCCTGTGCCCAGTGATCCCAGCACCTTCCTGTGCCCAGCACCTTCCTGTGCCCAGCTTCCTGCTGTGCAGGTGGTACTGGGGATGCTCTGGAACAGATATGGAGCAGTTTGCACACTGCAATAAATGTTTTTGTGAACTCTGCACAAGTCAGAGGGGWGTCTCTGGCTGAACAACCACACAGACGATTAGTTACACTGCACCTCTCCCCGAGGGTGCCAACCAAGTTTGGTTTCTTTTCTACTGCACCTTTAAACTTAAAAATAAAAATACAAACAGAGAAAAAGGAGATTAAATTAAGAAGCAGAATTCTGTAAATACTTTCATTAGGCAGCTTGTTATTTCAATTCTCTTAAGCAATGTGAGTTTGCCCTGCATGCCCATCTACCATCCTGTGGCTGAGCACTCTGCTCAGGACATGGCTCCTCAGCATCCTGCAGTAAGCTGCCTGTGCTGAACCGCTCACTGCAGGGTCATTCTGGGAACAGGCCAAAACAATCACAAGAACATTTTTCCCATTAGTTGGGAGCATGTTCCCTGGAGGTGGTTCTCAGCTGCAGGGCCACATCCAGTCCCCAGCACACCCCAGCAGCCAAGGGAAGCCGGATGTGAGCTCTGGGGCAGGAAGAAGCTTCAGAATGCTGTGGGGCCTCTGGGACAAAGCCAGGGGGGAAACAATGTGTGCCTAACAGAAAAAGTTCCTGAGCGTCCTGCCAGCGCTGGCCTGAGGCAGCAGGCAGCAGAGCAGGGTGGGATGGCTGCAGGAGGAGATGGACATGCTCACTGGGACAAGCAGCCATGCTGCTGGCTCTGTCCTGAACGCTTCCCAGCCCTGTACCAGCCATGRCTCAAGGCAGGAGTTTGATGCCCCGCTGTAGGAGAGCCCTTCTGGGACTCTGCCAGGCTCTGGCACAGCCCTCTTCCCACAGGCCATGCTCACAGTCACACACACCTCCCCTTCTGCCAGCACTCCCAAGTTTGTTTATACCCTTTTCRCTTGTTCTCTCACGTTCCCTTGTTAGCTTATCTGCCTTTATTAGTTTATCCTAGGCATACTTTTCTACTGGCTCCACYGAGGTGACTGACCACACGCACTGCTGGGATCTGGCTGGGACACATACACAGCAGAAGAACCCTCATTCAGAAATGAATGCATTATTGTGCGTTCCTAGAGCATTTCTTGCTCTCAGTGTTTCTTTTCAACAAGTTCAGCAAGTTCAAGAGCTGATGGGTACATGAGCAGATCAGGCCTTTCAATGTATTTGTGACAGAAACGTCATGCTGCCAGCAAAACAGGTCAAGCTCTTAAGTTAAATAGCCAGGGACTTGGAGGGAGAATGTTCTYATTGTTCCTTCCTCCAACTACAAGCCCTGCACTTTGACACTTACTTGCTCTTCCCACAGGCAGCAAAGYATCAGCTAAGGAAAAWCTGGAAAATAAAAAMATCAACTACCTCCTGWGTCSCTGCAGTCTGTGGGAAACAGTCCCATAGAACAAAGCAGCCACGCTTTGTGTCTCGTGTGCCTGCTCACTGCTCCTGTTGCTCCGTCCCTTCACACTGCTGGCACAACTCGAGTCACAGTGCCACACTCCTCCGCACACCCACACCTCCCACCGTGYCCGGGAACAGGACACAGCCCCAGCCAACCTTCTCTTTCTGTTCATCAAATAGCACATAGCTTTAACAGAAAAACGGGAGCCCGCAGTGGCAATCAGACTCAGGGCCTTGGAGGCCACCATCACAAACAGGAACCATTTCAGTGTCACATTTCACCCCATGGAAGGCATGCCTGTRATCACCCCTGCACACAGGCTCCATAGGAGACAGCTGCGCTGTACCAGCTGGAAAATGTGCACTTTGTGACTGAATGGGATGGAAACAGGAACTTCAATGATGGAACCAGCAAAACTGAGACCCTGCATTGCTTCACAGCACTTCTAACTATGGACACATATGTTCTGAAGTGTCCTGTTTCAAACCAAAATAGGTTTCCACACACACATGACCTTGCACCAGGGAAAAATAACTGAAATGACATTTACTTCTATCTCGTTATTTCTATCTTGGCAGAGGTATGAACAGGTACCTGGAGGCTACAGCCACCGTTGAGCCTGGGATTTGCTTTGTCAGAGAAGCATTCATGGTACAAGAGTAAGATGTTGTGTGTTCTATTTCACATCTCCAGAAGCTCAAGCTAAGCCTTCATCTAGTATGGAAGGCTATCTCAGCTAAAAATTATAGGTATGACACTGCTGACCTGCCGAACAACACATGGCTTTGCTAAAGAATAAACGAGCATGTTCTCACTCAGTTAAAATCAAACACAAAATGGAGAAACCCAAGCTTTAGCCTGAGCAGCTGCACACCTGCTGACATCTGGCCTGTCTGGYTGCAGTGTTACTGTGACCAAGCTAAGAATGCCCCAGCTCTGGGAGCGTGCAGGAACCCCGAGGCTTGGTGGACCTTTGAAAATCTTCCCAGAAACCTCAGAGAAAGCGTGCAGGCCTCGGTGATGGAAGACGCGAGTACTTCACACACAGGTAACTCTGTGTCGCTGCTCTGGCCAGCRCTATAAGCCAGCCATGCCATACCTGGAGGCATGCACTGAGCACAGGTGAGAAATGGGCAGTCGGGTACACCCATGCTACAAAGGCAGCAAGAGACCACACAAAAGAGAGGGGGGTTTTGTTATTTTCTCTAACCGTCACCAAGAAGAATTTACAGTCMATTCTAGAGCAGCTCAAGGTCACCGAGGCTGTACCCCGCGGATGGTCCCCGAGCCCGTTCCGGCAGCCACCCCCGCCTCGGAGGAGCCGCGGGTTCTCACGGAGGCACCGAGGCGCTCTGCCCCGGGCCCGGAGCCGGGACCCCGCATCGCCCGGCCCTGACAGCCCTGCCGGCCCTGACAGCCCTGCCGGCCCTGACAGCCCTGCCGGCCCGGGCCGATCCACCGGGATCCTCCGCGGCTCAGCCCGCTCGTCTCGCCCGGTGCCAAGGCCGAGTGAGTCCCGCCGCTCCTCCATTCCCTTCCCTTCCCTTCTCTCCCTCCCTCCCCGCGGCCAGGCCGAGCCGCCGGGCACCGCAGCACCGGAGATGGCGGGGCCGGGAGCGGGGCCCGGCGGCTGCACGGACACTTAACTGTTGCCCGGGCGGCGGGCGGCGGGTCGCGGCTCCCCCGGCGCAGGCAGAAGCAGCTCCTCATCGGG
>NW_026624134.1:21525-26525 GCF_030028575.1 Malurus melanocephalus
CCCGGGAACAGGCGATGCCCGCCCCAGCTCCCCCGGGACAGCCCTCGGCTCTGACCCCGAGCCTTTGCCGGGTGCAAAAGCTGAATGGTTGGGATTTGGTCAATGTAACCTTCCTTCTTCCTTCTGAACAGGCTGCATCCAGAGGATGGACAGCAGCTGCTGTGGGCTGCGGAAGGGCAAAGGGTGGCAAACAAGCTGGTTGTCTTTTCAAGAAGTCCCTGGGGTTAGGGGGTTGAGCAGTTTCAGGACATACCTTGAACTCATTTGATGCACTGTCTCACCATGGCCTGAAAACCAAATTAAACAGATATTCCAAAGCAGTCAGGATTGCCTGGCTGGATGACCAGCAGCCTTTGAGTCCACTCAGAGCACAGAAAACATCCTGAATGAAGGATCTGCAATGGTCTGGTTCTGCTCAACCTCATCACATGCCAGTGTTGAAACGGACAGGACACTCATTGAATTAGCAGATGATGTGAATCACAGCATAACATGGGACAGGGGCCTGGTCCATAGCCATCATTACATGAACTGCATGTCCTGCGTTGGATTTTGAGCACCTTACCTGAAGCAATGTCAACAACTAATGTCTGGAGAGCAGCAAGATGGGTGTAGGGGCTGACATCAGCAGCCTTTGATGCAAGACACCCTGTGGAGTTGCTAATCTAAARCAAAAGAAAAGAATCCTGGGGGAAGAATGAAATAAGGGAGGGTAGGACACATGTTAATGTGTGTGTGAATTAAAGAGAAGGGCAGAAACCTGTTCCCTTTTGTGAGAGACTAAGAAGTGATGGGTGTGAAGTGCAGCAAGAGATTCTGTGAAGATACGGGTAGAAAACTACAATATCAAAGAGTGAAAAACAGCTTGGAGAATTTTTGTTACTGATCAAATGGAAAGGCCTCCTGGAAGCTCTTACAGACATTATCCAGTCATTCTCCAGGAGCAGATGGTCTCCCCCATCCTTTGTGGAGCTGGTTCACTCTATTTTCCATGATGCCAGGGTTTTCTGTGGCCTTTGTGTCTTAGGGGAAGATCCCATTCAGACACCCAAATTTCCTCTCACTGACAAAATCATGTACTGTGTGACAGGGTGGTGCATTTATCAGAAGGTCCATCTCTATGGTCACAGGGTATTTCATTGTCTGATATTGTGCCTTTATCTAAAATACTAATTCCCCTTTTTTTCCCTCTCCCATTTTCTTTTTGCTCTGTTGGCCATCTTTGGAGGAATTCTGTTCAGCCTGTTCTTTTATCACCCAGATAACGGTTTGTGTTTTCCATCCTGTTTGKGCTGTCTCTACATTGCTTTAGCCAAACTGAGCTGAGCAGGAGTGATTGAGCCAACAGCCTTTCCTTTAGTGGGTCTCCAGGCTGGTTTTGCACCTCTCTCTGAGGCAGGCAGCGTTTCCCACTGGCCCAGCCGTGAGTGGGCTGTAGGTGTTGGTGTTTCTGCAGAGCTCAGCACCAGGGAGCTCTTGGGTTTGGTCCTCGGGGATGCTGCAGCTCCCTGCTCTTCATCGTGATGTGGTCAGACAGACTATCGAGCCAAACACTGAGAGCTTTGATTAGTCAGTGTTTGAGAGGTTTGTCTGCAAGGCAACGTGCACATTAGTGGTTTTGTGTTCCTGGCTGTAAAGCAAACTACAGAAACTGCTGTCCTGCTTCATCCAGGACACAACTCTGGGATGTTCCTCCTGTCCTGACTGGTGCTTCTCTCCAGTAACCCATTTTAGACTGGTGCTTGCTGAACCGTGGTAATAACAGCATTTTGAACAGCAACTCTGTTCCTGCCCTGTTTGACCAAGGCCCTCTGGCTCCTACTGTATACAGCTCTGATGGCTGTTGGTGGATTCTGCATCCAAAGATTAAAAAAAAAAAATTCTTTTTTGAGTGATAAGGAATACAATGCATTTTTTATATTTGGAGAGTAATTTAGAGAGAAGAAAAGATGATGCCTRGTGGAAATGAGAAATATATGTCCCATACATAATATATGCCCCAAATGTCCTATTAGAAATACAAGAAGATTTCCTGAACTGGAGAAGTTGTTACACATTACAGTGTGCTAATGCTCCCCCATGGAGATGCTGATACTGAGAGAGTCTTTAGTGTAATAATATTAAAAATCYGAGAGCTTCAATAAGATCCTCCCTGCCACCATGGTGGTAGGAAATGAAGTGATTCCAAAGGAAGATTCTAATTGCTGGTTTGTAGCCACAAAATATTCAAAGATTCACTGCAAACATATATTCCAACGTGTTTGTGGCATGAACTGGAGTAACATGCTTTCCAAAGAGACACTCACTGCCCAGTGTAGCTGCTGGCCAGAGCACAGCTCAGGCAAGTGCTGGCACCTTGAAACCTGGGCAGGTTTGGAGCTGGGAAAAGCCCCGTTGTGCTCTGCCACAGGGCATGTCATGGGTTCTGAACCAGCAAACACTGGGATTGGGTATATGGATCATGGCTGCACTGGAGCTGGTTAGTCTGTCTGTGAAAATTTACTCAAAACTATAAATACCAGTAAATATAATGCTTTCCTATGAATATTTTACATGAGTCTTTTTCAAGATGCATTTATTTACTCCTCTTTATTCAGAACATGGTTTTTCTTGTGAGTTGTGCAGTCCTGTACATGCTGTCCAGTTCACAGCAGTGCCATCTTTTCAGGACACCTAAAGGGAAATTTGGGCAGTCTTTGCTCCAGCACTGGAGTTGTGGCTGAACAAACACAGCTCCTTCATCCCTGAGTGAGTGGATGGCTGCCAGAGCTCCCATCCTCCAGAGCACTGTTCCAAATAATGGTGTGCAGGCTGGGTTTGTCAGCTGTGGGATATGCTGTGTTTGTGCCACTGCCACACATGGCGTGGCTGGAAGGGGTGATTGCCATGGCTGCACCCACAGGTGCCAGGGGAGCATGGCACAGGCTGGGCAGTGCCTGTTGGGCAGAAGCAAGCTGTGCCCCAGGCTACCAGCTCTGGTTTTTCTCCCTGAGGAGGGGAGACACCCATCAGACACCCCACAATCATCTGCTCTGGGGGCAGGGGAGGTGTGTAACCATGCAGGTAAATCAGGGTCCTGCTGATACCTGCAAGGACCTTTCCCAGCCCTCACACGGGAACCAGCTCTGCTGCTGGCAGACTTCCTCCATCCCCAACACACACATCAGGAAAATACTGTTTGCAGATATTCACTGCCCTGGGCATCACACTCACAGGGCACGAGTGAGCAATGCCTGGAAAGTTCCAAAACAGCCTTTGCAGAAATGRTTCAGGGACCCACTCTGAAACAGATGAAGTGGTTTGGAAAAAGCCATTTCTTGATCTACTTCCCATTAACTTTCCTATCCCATGGTTGTTACTGTGCACTAGATAAGTTGTCACATTTGTATTTCAGTTATGATGTACAGAACACTAACAGAGACAACTGATTTATGTAGCACCCAGGGGTGGCTTTGGCCAGGACAAAAGAGGTTCATTGCATTCCCCTCCTGAAGGAATGGGCTGTCCGTGGAAGGAGGAGGGACTGTCACCAGCTGCCCCCATGACAAGGGAAGAAGGGCCCAAAAAACCCCATGACCTGTCAGGGTCACCGGGAGCCTCTGGCTCAGGGTGCTCAGGCACTGGCACCATTCGTGGTACAGGGCTGAAATCTGCCTGGTGAGTCCTGTTTGAAGGCTCCCAGCCAGAACCAGCCCTGTTTGCTCTGTGAGACACTCCGGGACTGAGACACAACTGCTGTTCCACCAACTGGAGGGAACACAGACCGCCATGCAGCTAATTACCAAGGAGAGCCGAGCTCCAGAGCCTCCGATTATGAGTAATGGCCACAGCACGATGGAAACCTTTGCTTGAATAATTTTGAATGATGAACACATTTGAGGAAATAATGTTTTCTTTGCAGGCCTCCTCTGATGAAATGCTGCTGCTTGCTTTGCTTTCTCTTTTGGGGCGGGTGCTGTCCCCACCGTGCTCAAGCACTGCTGCTGCTGGGGCTGAGGGAGCAATGGAGCAGCACAGTGCTTGTGCCAGCCCATGGCCTTCCCTCTGGGGATGTGGGGATGTGCAGGGGACATGGATGTGGCTATCAGGGCCACACTGCTGCTGCTGGGGCTGAGGGAGCAGATGGAGCAGCACACTGCTTGTGCCAGCCCATGGCCTTCCCTCTGGGGATGTGCAGGGACATGGATGTGGCTGTCAGGGCCACACTGCTGTCCCAGGAACACACTGGCCACAGACAGCATTCCAGAGGAGTGCCGCGTGTGTGCACAAAGGAATGCCACATTGTCACCCCACGGTGACTTCATTCATTTTAAGAGCTCCATAGYAAGGATGAACTCCACATGTTGTGAGGCCAGGCTCACTCACTGCCTGCAGCAGKGTCACCTGCAGTGCCASAACTATGACCACAGAATCACWATCATTGAGGCYGGAAAASACCTCCAAGTTCATCAACTGCTTAACAACCYCTTCTGTGAACAAATCCCTTCTCATCTCCAACCTGAGCCTCCCCTGGTGCAGTCTGAGGCCACGTCATCTTCTCCTGTCACTGGTGGCTTGGGAGAAGGGGCTGACACCACCTTGCTATGACCAAAGGTGTTTCCAGASCCTCCTTTTCTCCAGGATCCTGTTAGCGAGGGAAAATCTGGTTCATTCTCCACAACACCTCAGTGACTGAAAAAGTCACCMGTTCCCAAGAGAGTTTGGTGCAAACAACAAGTGGCAAACTGGAGATACCCCTACCAATGGGTTCCCAGGTTTAACACAGATGGTTGAGGATGCACCCACTGTCCAAGAGGGATCTCCTCACCCATGGGCTGCCCCATTCACCCTGTGGTGTTTGTGGGGTTTGTTTTGAGCACAGGACAGTCCCTGTGCTCAGCCTGGATTCACAGGGGCCATGGCAGCTCCAGCTGCCTGTGCCTCACTGCCCTTGTGCAGTTGTCTGCCAGTTGTGTGTGCCGATTGCTGTGAATGCCACCATCTGGTGTGCCACGTGGACA
>NW_026624134.1:31134-32151 GCF_030028575.1 Malurus melanocephalus
CATCACTTATCAATAATCACCCATTATGTGAGGTGTCCAATGTTGATTTAAACCCAGAGGAAACTTTGGGAAGAGCAGTTTTAATTTATAGAAACTCTGATGTCTGATAGTAATAAATAATTAGGCGATTGCAAAAGAAGGGATCAGAGGGCTCTGCCCTCTGACTGCAGCTGGCTGCTCATGTCCTGCTAATAAATTGGTTAATAAAAGGAGAAAGAAAGCCTGGATTCTGGGGTTATAAAAACAAATGACATTTTTATGTTTAGTGGACAGAAAGAACTGGGAAGGCAGAGAAGTCAGGCAGGTGCACCAGGAATCACTCTGCGTTCACCGTCTGAATTTCTTAGTGACATTCTCATTAAAAGTTCTCTCTACCAAGWGCTGTTTGCTTTTGCCCTCAGCACTGCCTGCTTTAATTAAAGTAACTCTCTTGGAAGTTTTTACCTGTGGTGTTGTTCCTGTGCCGGGCTGGGGAGGGGATGCACACAGGGGTCAGGGGTACCCGGTGCTGGTGATGGCCATGGCAGAGGCTCAGCCCTGCAAGGAGCAGCTCCGGGTGCCTCACACGGGCAAAGCCAGGGCACAGAGCTGTTTGTGAGCCCATCTGAGGGAAAGCACCACACCCTGCACTCATGGCACACCCAAACCTCACTGTGGAGAGCTGTAGGTCTGGGCTGGAAGAGGAGCGTGGCCTCAACAGGAGGGGAGATCATTCTGTGAAACAAAATTGTATGAAACGTTGAATTTCGGGTCAATAGAAATTACTTGTTCTAGGAAAAATGAAACATTTCATTTCAAATTTTCATTTTATTTACGTTTTTAGTACAAAATTGCTCCCAGGGCAGCAGCTGAGCAGGCAGTGCCTCCCTGCTCCTCTCTGAGCCAATGTTGGCCATTTCAGTCTCCAACATTGCCCATTTCAGTGCCCAACATTGCCCATTTCAGTGTCCATCATTGCCCATTTCAGTGTCCAATTTTGGCCATTTCAGTGTCCATCATTGCCCATTTCAGTGTCCA
>NW_026624134.1:33879-35394 GCF_030028575.1 Malurus melanocephalus
TGACATTCTCATTAAAAGTTCTCTCTACCAAGAGCTGTTTGCTTTTGCCCTCAGCACTGCCTGCTTTAATTAAAGTAACTCTCTTGGAAGTTTTTTACCTGTGGAGTTGTTCCCATGCCAGGCTGGGGAGGGGATGCACACAGGGGTCAGGGGTACCTGGTGCTGGTGATGCCCATTTCAGTGTCCAACACTGGCCATTTCAGTGTCCAACACTGCCCATTTCAGTGTCCAACTTTGGCCGTTTCAGTGTCCATCATTGGCCATTTCAGTGTCCATCATTGCCCATTTCAGTGTCCAACACTGCCCATTTCAGTGTCCATCATTGCCCATTTCAGTGTCCAACTTTGCCCATTTCAGTGTCCAACTTGGGCCATTTCAGTGTCCAACTTTGGCCATTTCAGTGTCCAGCATTGGCCATTTCAGTCTCCAATTTTGGCCATTTCAGTGTCCAACTTTGGCCATTTCAGTGTCCAACTTTGGCCATTTCAGTGTCCATCACTGGCCATTTCAGTGTCCAACATTGCCCATTTCAGTGTCCAACTTTGCCCATTTCAGTGTCCAACACTGCCCATTTCAGTGTCCATCATTGGCCATTTCAGTGTCCAACACTGCCCACACTGCCCTGGCTCTGCCCCACCCTGGTCCTGCCCTCTCCTCCAGGAAAGCTGCGCCTAAAGGGCCGTAAGGAGTCACTGCTTGTAGTGAAAGATCTTCAGGGYGAGAAATCAAATAAAATCTTGGTGGTGATGAAGTGAAAAATAAAGCATGCTTTCAGAAAATGGTCCTTTTCTGTGCCGCTGGGGGGGTCCAGAGGGGGAACACAGACAAAGGTGCTGAAGGTCTCAATCATTTCACTGCTTAATTATTCCATCTCTCAGAAGGCATCTCCAGGCAATTAGAATAATCATTCATGCCTGTGCTTTACAGGGACTCTCGCGTTCTTCCCATGAAGCATCGAGCTGGATTGTAATTTTTTTTTTTTTTAAACTTTAACAGTGACCTGCAACTAAAGGAAAAATAAAAGTTTTTTGAAATATTAGTTTAATAAGACATGAGAATAATATTAAGGATATGAGCCTCCCTTATTTATTATTTATATGTATAGCGTGATTTAGAGATGCACTTGAAGCAAGCAAGTCACTACCAAAGAGTGGATCTATCCCTCYATATATATATTAAAAAAACCTACAATATTCGCCTGGAGATTCTGTCCACATATTCGGAGATTGTGATTTAACATACACAGTTTATCAAGGCTGGTGTGCTGCACACAGAGGCTGGGGTTTTATGTAAGGGTATAAATAATCAATGCACATAGCAACTTTAAATTACTGCTAATGTGTTTTACTTATGTTCCCACTAGAACGATATGTGAAATAACAGGGAGTTGCTAGGCGCACACTTGACAAATAATATCCATGCGTTTCCATTTTTATTATTTTTATACATTTCTTATTAAGCCGAGTGGTGCAGTTGAGGCCCATGCAGACACCCAGCCCTGCTGATATCACAGTG
>NW_026624134.1:36004-37426 GCF_030028575.1 Malurus melanocephalus
GGCTGGGCTGGGCTGGGCTGGGCTGGGCTGGGCTGAGCTGGAAACAGCAGCTGCCAATGAAGAGTATTGCTGTGTTAATTTGGTCAATGTGTGAGTCAAGATTGTCCTTAAAATGTATTTCCAAACACATTGTAAAGAGTGGGCAGCTGTGACTGCCCCGTACACAGCAAGGGACCAGGCCAGTGCCACCCGTGATGCCATTGTCCCCTGGCACAGGGCCACCAGCGATGCCACTGTCCCCTGGCACAGTGCCACCAGAGATGCCATTGTCCCCTGGCACAGGGCCACCAGCGATGCCACTGTCCCCTGCCACAGTGCCACCAGCGATGGCATTGTCCCCTGGCACAGTGCCACCAGTGATGCCACTGTCCCCTGGCACAGGGCCACCAGCGATGCCACTGTCCCCTGGCACAGGGCCACCAGCGATGCCACTGTCCCCTGGCAGTGCCACCAGCGATGCCACTGTCCCCTGGCACAGTGCCACCAGCGATGCCATTGTCCCCAGGCCACCACCCGGCACAGTCACTGACCCACAGAGGAAGGGATGGCGTCCCTCACACAGGATCTGGTGCAGGGGAACAGCTCTGGATCTTTAATTAAAACCCAGGGTTCACAGCAGCGGGGCATTGACTTCCACCAGTTAATCTCCATCACTTCATTTCACCACCAACTTCCATCCTCCACAAAACTGCTGGAGACAATTTTTATTGATTGCTCTTCAAGCCGTCAGAAGCGTCCCTGGCTGATCATATGTTACCCCCAGACACCCTGTGCATTTCAGATAATAACTTGGTGCTCCAGAGAAGAAATGAATTGGATGTGCAGTCAGTAACTGTCCAAGTGAATCATGTTACTATATGTCAGCGGCCCAGGCTCTGACTATCATTTTAACAGAGAGAAATCCGCTCTTTTCATGGCTGTTTGAAATTATTTTCCAGATGAATAAGATATAACAACAACTACTTACAGTAAAGAATAATATGGGGAATATGTTTGCTATTCGGAAACAAATCTTTCCGGTGTAATGYTGTTTAATATTATTTAATCTGTAACTATGAACATGAAATTTTGCAACTAGCTTTCATGTAGCACAAAAGGTTTGTGATGTGGGAGAGTGGGAAGCTGGAGCTGCTGTGGGTGATGGGTGGTATTTGCTCTCTCCTAACTGCAAATACAGTAATTCATACAGAAAATGGAACATTGCTAAAATGAGCTTGACAAAGATGTATCCTGATGCCAATCATCAGCAGCAATGGTTTATTTTGCATAAACAATTACCATGTGCCAGGATTATTTCCTCATTTTGGGGTGTTTGCAGTGTGCGTTTTGCTCGAAATTGCTGCAAATAACTTCAAATGGATTTTGTGAGGTGTAAAAGAAGCAAATGATTTAGAAGTTTTTACCGGCCTGGGAACTCTGGCC
>NW_026624134.1:40165-42745 GCF_030028575.1 Malurus melanocephalus
TCCTCAGGCTGTCCCGGTGATGCCACACTCGGGTTCCTCCTCAGGCTGTCCCGGTGATGCCACACTCGGGTTCCTCAGGCTGTCCAGGTGATGCCACACTCGGTTTCTCCATCATTTCATCCAGACTGATGCATACAGAAATCCACATCAGGCAGTTTGACACTGCTGACTGCTGAGGCTGGGAATCGATGGCCTCTCCMCTCCCTGCCGGGGAGATCGATTCCCCAAGCACAATGGATTGGTTTCATCACTTTGGTTTCACCTTGTCAAAGTCATGTCTGATTTACTTTAGTCTGGAGGGCAGCTTTTMAGTATTTCATTGCATTTTGTAATCCGGCTGTGTGCCTCTGCTAAGCACACTGCCCTGTGTGAGTTTGGGGTGTTCTGGCACCCGGCTGCACAGCGCTCCCACCACAACCAACCATCCCCAAATCAGCACTGAAACACTGCCAAGAGCCAGGAGAGCTGGGAAATGTCCCCGGGGTCACTGACAGAGCCCTGGGGCTGCCCCGAGTGGGAGGAGGCTCAGAGCAGCCACAGCATTCGGGCTGGCTGAGAAAACAAAGTTTTGTAGTTCTGCATCTTCACCAAAAGCCATGAAAACAGAACGTGTTACTGGAGCTGGCATCGGCTGGAGCCTCCTGGGAGAGATGCAGCCAGTCCTGAAAGGTTCCTGATGCCTGGCTGTGAACAAAATCCTTTCCCTGGAGCTCCGTTTGGCCCAAATTCTGCTTTGTCCAGTTGTATTCCTGGGAGGTTTCCTGAACACGAGTATTGATCATTCTTCAGCCCGCTTTTCTGTCTGGTCTCTGCATTACCTCTGCTCTTCTTCAGGCRATCAATTACATTTTTATAGCCGTGGGTATTAATAATCAATACACAGTAGCTCTCTAATTGATTTATCCGAGGTTTCCSTTGGTGCTGAGGAGGGTCAGGGCTGTGTGTGCAGGGTGGGAGCAGTGTGGGGTCCCTGTGAGGTGAGGGCAGCTCCAGCCCTTCCCAACGCCTCTGTCACTGTCACACTGTGCCCTGCAGTGTCACACTGACCCTCTGTGTGCTCTGCAGTGTTACACTGACCCCTCCCTGTGCTCTGCAGTGTCACACTGACCCTCCCTGTGTGCCCTGCAGTGTCACACTGACCCTCCCTGTGCCCTGCAGTGTCACACTGACCCCTCCCCTGTGTGCCCTGCAGTGTCACACTGACCCCTCCACACTGACCCCTCCCCTGTGCCCTGCAGTGTCACACTGACCCTCCCTGTGCCCTGCAGTGTCACACTGACCCTCCCTGTGCTCATTACCATTATTTATCTCTTACGGCTGCATCTGGAGGCCACGGGCAGGGTCAGGGAACATTTGTACGGAGAATTAGCAGTGATTTTTCAGGGGAGAAATACATATCTGGTGCTTTCAGCAGAGCAGAGCGGGGTGGGTGGGCTGGAGCCGAGTCCCTGCTCCTCCCTGCACCTGCACCATCTGTCACTCCCTGCACAGCTCCGCACGGCCCACGCTCCCTCCACGCTGCTGAGATGGATGCCCTGGAGTTTGGGTACTCTGGGGGCCAACAATAAACRTTTGTGATTGGAAAGGCCCCTGGGGATGCTGCAGCACTCCCGTGCTGATGGAGGGAGCACGTTCAGTGCCTGCAGGATGGAGCTGAGCCCAGCCCAGAGCAGGGCAGGGCATGGCAGCACCAGCCGGGCCAGCCCCAGCACSGAGCCACCTGGGCAGGCAGGGGTTAATTTGGGAAGATCTGTGTGGATAATAAAGCTGCTTTTTTCCTGGCGATGATATGATCGGAGCAGGGTTGCTATGGCAACAGTGGCTCCAGAAACCCCGACCACTGGAGGCTGCTCCCAGGCCAGGATGTGCCCACCCAGCCGGGATCCTGACCACAACACCATCCCTGCCCACCTATGCCATCCCTGACCACACCAGCATCCCCTGTCCACCCACCACCATCCCTGACCACCCACCCTGGATCCCTGACCACAACACCATCCTCTGCCTGTCCACCCATCCCCGACCACCCACCCCGGATCCCCGACCACACCCCATCCCCGACTACCACCCATCCCTGCCAACACCACCATCCCTGCCTGTCCACTCATCCCTGTCCACCCATCCCGGATCCCCGACCACCACCATCCCCTGTCCATTCACCCATCCCTGACCACCACCATCCCTGACCACCCACCACCATCCCTGACCACCCACCCCGGATCCCTGCCCACACCACCGTCCCCTGCCCACCACCCATCCCTGCCCATCCGCATCACCGTCCCCATCCCCATCCCACACCCACTGCCCCATCCCCAGCCCACCATCTCTATCCCACCCTCGCTGCCCCATGCAGCCCCCACTCTTCCATCCCCTGTGCACTCCCACCCCACACCCACACCCTGCCCTACCCCACTGCCCCACCCGCTCCCACCAGCCCRGGCCCTGCCTGCATCCCGGGGATGCTGAGGGTACCAGGCAGCCATAAAGGGATGGAAAGATCCCTGACTGCAGCTTTGTGTTGGCCCCCGGAGCTGCCCTGGGCACAGCAATCCTCAGCCCTTTCCCACCCTCTGAGCGCAG
>NW_026624134.1:44832-48477 GCF_030028575.1 Malurus melanocephalus
GGGACCAGGGCAGGAATTCCCACAAAGGGACACGGTGACACCTCCTCAGGCTCTGCTGGGCTCTGGCTCACTCTGGGTGCCAGCTCTGCTCTCAGCTCTGCTGCCTGATCAAATCAAACAATAACTTCCAGGACAGTCTACTCACACCATAAACAGCTGAAAGAAAATCCATCTCTTCTCCATGCAAAACCACTGATGAGTTCATGAACTGTGCTGGGCAATAAATCACTCGTGCTTGTGCAGGAGAGCCGAGGTTTTTGGGTTCCTAATAGGCACTCTGACAACGTGATTGCTCCATATTTCTCTGTAGCTGTCACCTTTGCAGGCCTGTCAATGCTCCTGATCTTTTTTCATGGCAATGTCAAGTTTTGGTAARTGAGGAGGTGGAAGGTGGGATGGGATGTGAGCAGCACTGGGGCAGTTCCTGAGGCRCTCTGGAGCTCAGTCCCTCCCGACAGGAGCACACCCAGGGGGTGTCTGGAAATATTTACACCCTGCTCAGGGGGATTGGGACTGCAGMACCCCAAACAGGGCTGGCACCTCCATCTCCAGCTCCCTCCCTGCTCTCACCACCCTCCTCTGCCTTTTCCACCCCCAGAGCCGCTGATGCAGAGGTTCTGCTCCCATGGGCAGCACTGAGACACCAACACGGAGCACAAAACATGCTTTTAGTATTCAGCATCTGGATAGACAATAAAAACTGGGACAAATAATCTAGTTGAGGCAATTACCTTAGCATAAATGTATGTATTATTTATAAATGGCTTTGAATATATAAATAATATTGATAAAATTTGCATGAGTAAAAAGAGACATAATTACCAAATGATGCCTCAGAGCAGTGTATCCTGTGGCTGTTTGCTGCCCTGATTCTCATCCGGGGGCCCTGGCCCAGTCCYCTTCTCCTGCTAAAAATACGACACATTTAACTGAGCTAAAAAARTAGAGCCTAAAACAAGGAAACAGGTTCAGAAAAGTCAGCACTGCCCGAGTGGCTTTGGCTGGGTTTTGATTGGGATTTKAGAATTCAGCGTTTCCTGGGGATGTAATTCAGGACAGGTCCAATTGTCCCTGGAGCTGCTCTTCTCCTCCTCAAAAGAGGGCCAGGAAACTCCACGGCCCTTCACTGAAACCACGGGTGGGTTTTGTAAAGTTAAATTCACCAGCAAAGGGACCATAAACAGGAGCAGTGAGCTGAGGCACAGCAGATGAAGTTGTCTGAGCCTGGCGTGTCCCACGCGYGGCTCTTTAATAAAAGCGGCTGAGATTTGTGGATAAGCCTGAAGCAAAGTCAATGTGAAGTGTCAATCGTGCCCGCTGACGGAGCCTTCGGGGGTCAAGCGGCTTCCTCGCTATGATTGTCGGATCACAGATATGTCAGGCACGTGTTAACTGCTCCGTGGATCGGCTCAGATCAGAGCCAGACCAGATAAACCARAGCACGAGGGATGGCCGAGCTGGGCCASGCTGKKCTGAGCTGTGCCACGCTGTTCTGGGCTGTGCCACGCTGTTCTGGGCTGTTCTGTGCTGTGCCACGCTGTTCTGGGCTGTTCTGTGCTGTGCCACGCTGTTCTGGGCTGTTCTGTGCTGTGCCATGCTGTTCTGGGCTGTGCCACGCTGTTCTGTGCTGTGCCACGCTGTTCTGGGCTGTGCTGTGACACCCTGAGCTGTTCTGGGCTGTTCTGGGCTGTTCTGGGCTGTGCCACGCTGTTCTGAGCTGTGCCACACTGTTCTGTGCTGTGCTGTGCTGTTCTGGGCTGTTCTGGGCTGTTCTGGGCTGTTCTGTGCTGTTCTGGGCTGTGCTGTGCCATACTGTTCTGGGCTGAGCTGTGCCAGTCCAGGCTCACACAGCCCTGGGGCCATGGCAATCTGTCCCACAGCCACACTGGCCACGCCTGGGTGACAAAAGCCACCAGTGGCACTGCCACACTGAGTGGGGGAGCCACAGACAAAACCCCACCGAGCCCGTGGGTTCCGTCACGCGTGCCAGGCTGCTCCGTGTGGGATGAGCACAGTCTGCACTAAGTGAAGCTGAGAGAGAAGAAATCAAAAGAAGTGGGGTTTAATTAAGTATCAAGCAAGATTTATGCAACTTTGTCTCTCCATCATAAATATTAATAAGGAGCAAGCAGTGGCTCCGTGTGGCAGGCACTGTCGAGCCATGAAGGGATGTTAATTCCAGGCTCTTTGAGATGGACTAAGCGTGACACAGAGCCTCTTTGATTTGGAATATTCCWTGGGTTTAAAAGTTAAATAACATGCAGGGGGATTTAGTGGGTAGCAAGCCATTAGTGAGGCTGGGATTTAAACTCCAGTACGCATGTCATGTGTTYCACGATTGCCAAACTGATTAATGGRAGCATTGCCAGAGGAGCTCCTTCCACAGCGCTGGGTGCCCTGGGCATGAGAACAGTGGCCAGGCTGGCGTGTGGGATGTGGGGCCATGGAGCATGGGTGCCATGTGGGCAGAGGGGCCCCTGGCACGGGGAGCAGGAGCCACCCAGGGCCACCCTCTGTCCTGCACAGCCCACAGCAGTCAGTAAAGGTGACACAGCCAGCCTGAGGGAGGACTCACAGAGCCCACTAAATCTCCAGCCATCCCTTAAATAAAACTTTATGCCAGCTAATAAATTTTAATGGCACTTGTCAGCGCTTGATAACTGCAATCATTGAACAGAGGAGGAGAAGCCCCAGTGTTGGAGCTTGGCTGTGCCATGCACGGTGCCCACCATGCCCACTCTGTGCCCTCTGCACTGCTGTCCACACAGAAACGRGCAAATCCTGCCAGCTCCCTCTGTSCCCTGCAAATCACCCCTTCCTGGCATGCACTGAGCAGCAGGCACCTTCCAGGGCTGGGAAATAACTGCAGCCTGAAGAGAGAAGCAAAGGGTGTGCAGGTGACCTTCACATTGCTGGTGTAAAATTCACATTGCCATTTACTGACAGCAGCACYGGTGAGGCACAGCTCGGTGTTTCACGGGCACCACGGCAGCTCGGGTTTGGATTCCTCACCCTCACCATCTCCACTCAAGCCYGGGTTCCAAAGGCTCCACACACAGCCTGGGCAGGGGTGGGGTTGAGCCCTGGGCAATCCACCTCTCATTAGCACAGCTTTATACTGAATTAGCGCAGGTTAAGATCACTCATCCTCTGGCCAGCTATTTTTAGGAACGATGTAAGATTGGGAAAAAATATCCTCTGTGGCCTCCAAGCTGAGACACCAACATGTCAGCATCTTCCCCTCACTGAAGGTCCCAGTCCTGCACAAGCCCTGGGGCTGCAGGGGCAGGGGGACAAACCTCACAGCTGGGACCTGACACAGTCCCTTACAGTTCCAGGGGCCTCCGAAGGCTCTGTGGGAACAGACCGGGTTTAACTTGCAGGACAGGGGACATGGTGCCAGCAGCAGATCCTGTGGAAGGGATCCGCTCGCTCCGCGTTTCCTTCCCCTGCTCCCTCGCCCGCTGCCGTGCAGCACGGCTGCACACTGAGATTTCATGTAATTTTGTTTTAGTGCAGAATTTAATGTTAAGTTTAAATATGTAATTATCTTTAATTGGAATTACATCCATGCTTTTCATTAACAAGATGCACAGAGTGCGCGGGGTAAGGCAGCGCCGTGCGGGGCTGTCCCGGCCGAGTCTG
>NW_026624134.1:49888-52652 GCF_030028575.1 Malurus melanocephalus
CTCTGCCCGTTCCCCGCAGTTCCCGTTCCCCCGCTCCGTCCCCTGGCAGTGCCCGGCTTCTGCCCGTCCCACGACCCAGCCGTCGGTTTCTTTTCCAAAGCATTTCGATAAGTGATCCTAAAATTGCGTTTCCATGAGTGAACCTAAACGCGTGTTTCAGTGCCGGCCCCACCCCCGCTGTCACGGCGCATCGGAACAACCATCCGTTCCCAGATTGGGTCCTTTTCAGACCGTAAGGTCAGTGATTCAAGTGGACGTTAAACTAATCCAGAGAGACAACGTGGTTACGACTGTCTGGTGGCTCTTCTGGAAACCTCCATATCCTTTCAAATTCCTCACGGGCATCCTCCTCCAGCGGCTCTGCAGGGATCAGCTGAATCTGGTGTTTAACCCTCCAGCTGCTCCGGGATGGGTTCTGCATCTTCACAGCTCCGCCTGGACCATCTGCCCTCGCCCTGACACCCTCCTCATTTCACCAAATAAGTCCATAAAGAGTTGGTTTGAGTAGAAAAGGAGAGATTGCCCCAGGCTGTGACTCTGCAGTGAGAGGCTTTAAAGAAGCTCCCGACAAASAGCAAAGTGGCACCGTGTGGGCACAGCAGCACCATCAGGGATGAGCTTTGCCCACCCAGCGGGGGCTGAAGCCCGTGTTCCCCACCCTCCTGCACCCCAGAGCTGCCTCCTCCACCCAGGACACGGGAAAAGGGATGGGTCCTCCATCACTCGTGTCCCAGGGACAGCCAGGGCAGGGCAAACACGGCACCAGCACCCCAGAGGAGCTTTCCAAGAGTGCAGAGTCCAGTGCTATGCTGGGACAGACAGATGAGGACACCCTCAGTTATCAGCTAAAATTTAAATTTCTCTCAACAATTATCTTAAAAGCAAGGAGAAGGACTTTGCTGAGGGTCACTGATCACTGTGCTCCATGAACTCGGGCCTTTGTTGCCTCCAAAGCAGCTCCTGCAGCTTTTGCATTTGTGAATCCTGTGGGTTTACACTAAATGCTCTTCAGCCTTRTTAGCAGCAGCCAGTGAGACAATCAGCATGTGCTAAAGTCCTGCGCTGACAGTGCAATCAATTAAGTATCAATTAATCAGTTAATCAGCGCACAGGATACACACAGCAATGCTATGGTGGCCAGTGTCTAACCCTGGATGTTTCATGCCAGTTCCACAYGTTCAGCTTGATGGGAGCGTTATTTTTCTTGCAGGGGGGTTCAGAGTGGGATTTCCACCCTGTGGGGCAGAGCTGGGCCAGCACTGCCAGGCATTCCCAGTGGCACTCATGAACACAGATAAACAATTCCTTCCTCCACATCTCCTGTGTTTGCACCTTCTACCATGCTCATTTTTAGCATGATTTTAGAAAATCACAGAGAATTTGGAAAAAAAAAATGTTCAACAGTTTTAGAATTTGCTTCTGAAAAGGAAGAAACTAAATTTGCCATGGAAGCTGTCTCGAATTCCTCTCCCAGCAGTGGTCACGGGAAAAACCCAGACTTGCTCTAAGAGTTCTAACCCCAGAGCACTCCCTGTTCCTCCTGCCTTTCTCCTCTGCTCCGTGACCCTTCACACCAGGACATCTCCCATCTGTGTCCTTTCACCCTGCAAACCCCCAACACTTGTCCCAGAAAAGCCGGGACAGGTGGCCCTGGAAACCTTTTCACCTCGGGTATGTCCTGCCTGGGCTTTAACCTGATTTGGATGTGTCTGTGATGTGAGTGATACACCTACCCAGAGCCCAGGACCTCCAGAAGCCACTGCTCGTTTCCATAGACCCCCATAAATGGATAACTGGCTCTTTTAATCTTGTTACTAAATTGTAATGGAATTATCCCTCTAATCCTTTGGAGCAAGAGCAGAAACTCAGCCACCAATATAAAATTAAAAAAAAAAACCAACCCTACAGTAATCATAGATTTTAAAAGTATTTATTTTGTGCTGCTCTCAGGCTGTATGTAAAATTTTATTTCAGAGGAATAATGTCACATAGTGTACATTGTGGCTGGGCTGTGATTAAGTCCTYTTTAATCTGCCATGTGTGTGGAGGTGCAGTGCTTTCCCATCTCAGCTCCCTCCCCGCCAGACTCCCCATTAATGGTGTTAGGGGATTATCAGAAAGAGCAGAATTACCCAGCTCCAGGAGGGTTTTGCTCTGATCTGCTTAGCAGCCCAGGCCATTCCAGGGCAGGAGGGCTCAGGGCTGTAAGCCTGTTTCCTTCTCAGCACCATGTGCTCCTCACTGCTCTGTTTGCTCACAAGAAACTTTCTAGCTGGTGAATCTGTTTGGAGTGATTGCTCTGTCTGTCTGTCTGTCTGTCTGTCTGTCTGTCTGTCTATCTGTCTGTCTGTCTGTCTGGGATGGACCCAGCAGACAGGAGAGCAGTGCTGGGAGCTGGGGCTGCCTGGGCATTGTCACAGCCACACAACGAGAGCGTGTTTGATCCAGAGACCATTGGCAATGGGATGGGAAGGGCAGTTGGCTCTGGAGCCTGAGGGGCCCGGTGCCATCAGGAACAGGCAGCTGGCACTGCCACAGTCGGTGCCCGAGCCATCCTGCTGTCACCCACACCCTGCTGCCTCCTTCCAGGAGCACCAACAGCTTCTGCTCATTCCTGCCCAGCCACGGCTCCCAAACCTCGGCTCCGAGGGAAGGTGGTGGGAAGGGAAGGTGTGACACAGGGAAGGTGTGACACAGGGATGGTGTGACACAGGGATGGTGTGACACAGGGAAGGTGTGACACAGGGATGGTGTGACACAGGGA
>NW_026624134.1:53608-57810 GCF_030028575.1 Malurus melanocephalus
GGTGTGACACAGGGAAGGTGTGACACAGGGATGGTGTGACACAGGGATGGTGTGACACAGGGATGGTGTGACACAGGGATGGTGTGACACAGGGATGGTGTGACACAGGGATGGGCACTGTGGGTCAGAGCTGAGGCCAGGCCAGGCAGGGCACAGTGAGAAGGGCTTTGCTTCCCACAGCACAGCTCTGATGGTGTGGCTGCACACGGGAAATCCTCTGCCTGCTGCAGGAATTCCCTCTGGAAACAGATGGGACAGGGCCAGAAACATCCCCAGCGTGGGGAATGAGACCCGAGGGAGGAAGGGTTGGCACAGGGAGCTCCAGCCCTGGTTTGCTCCGTGCCTGGCACGTGGGCGAGGCAGGGAGAGGGAGACGAGCGGGGCAGGATGTGCCAGCGTCCTGTCACAAAGCATTTGCTGACCTTTCCATAAATATTTCCCAGAAAGGCTGAGTGCCCGGGTCAGTGCAGAGGGTGCTGTGCTGTGCTCAGTGCTCTGCCTGGGGCCGTGGCCGTGGCTGCTTTGACAAATGGCAGCTGACCCGAGCCCTGCCTGCCCAGGTGAGCCTGCAGGGAAATGAACGCCAYTTGGCCCTCGAAAAAGTGATTGCTGCAGAACACACGACATTTATGAAATGTTGCTTCTCACTCCTTGGCTTTGCCTGGATATTCTAACCCCAAATTAGAGAGATCCTATCCATTCCCATTGAAAACAGGGGATATGAAGTGGAAAGACTTTAGTGGAAGGTCACATCCCCTGAGTTAAAACAACACTGCATGAGGGGCAGAAAAAGGGCTTCACAGGGATGATTTTAAATGTGAAGTGTATTCCCTCCTCTTTTTTTTGTCATTTGATGGCAGAAATTACAACATGTAAATGAAAGCTTGGAAATTCATAGAGTATATCTAATAACCCAGGCCTTGCAAAGGCTGTGCTGCCACATACACTGACCCAAACACTTGGGAAATGCTGAGGAGCTGGCACAGGTGCCAGGGAATGTCCCCRTGTGTCACCAACGGGCTGCACGGGGCTGTGTGACACATGAGCACAGGAATGCGTGTGCGTGGGAATGCCCTGGCCCAGCCTGCTGAGATTTATGTACGTGCTTAACTCTCAGCAGATGAGAAATCCCACTGAGACCATGCATATGCTACAGGTTAAAGACAGGCATAAAGCTTTGAAGAGTCTAAATCTTGGATTATAAAGATTATAAATTATCAGAGGACAAGGACAGCCTTTGTCTGGGCTGCAGCAGGGCCCTGCAGGTGAAGGACAGCTCCTGCCTGCCCCTGAACCTGCACCAGCACCAGCTCACCTTCCTCACCCTCCTCACCTTCCTCACCCTCCTCCCCTGGCAGCACTGCCCAGTGTGCAGCACCTCTGTGCCTGGCACGGCTGAGAGGGGCTGGGCTGCCTGATGGGGTGAGGGATGCATTCCTCAGGGCACTGCCTCCAGCAGCTCAGAGGAGAGGGAATGCAATGAGAAACAGATGATCTGTCCATCCATTCCTGGAGCTGCTAAACTCCTGACAGGACCGTGGAGGCAGCACAGGCAGATGGTGACCAGGAGAGTCCATGGGTGCAGGGCTGCATGTGGCCACTGCCCCTCGCCTGCTGCTGTGGAAAGAGCTGAGCACAGACAGTGGGGATGTGCCTGAGCTGAGCCTGAGCTGAGCCTGAGCCATGCCTAAGCCGTGCTGAGCCGTGCCAGAACAGCCCTGAGCTCAGAACAGAACCCCTGCTCCCACAGTTCAGGGTCCCAGCTGTGCCCCAGCCCTGTCACAGGCAATGCCACAGCACGAGGGTGGCACCAGCCATCCACCTTTGCTCGGTACAGCTTCCAAAAGATGGGGCAAGGGAAAACTATTTCCTCCTGCTCTGTATTTTGAATTCATATTTTCACAGCTCTGCCTGTCCTAAATCCCAAGCAGATGGTGCAAACTCAGCCCGGCTCCTCAGCCCGATGATCCCCGGGGCCTTCCTGCAAAGYGCACATTTCAAAGGATAATTCCACGAGCACTTCTTACCCTGAGCTGGAGCCTTTGGAGCATCCTGTCCTTCATCCCTCCCCACACCGCCCTGCCCTACCTCATTCGTGCTTCCACCAGGGTTCCTTTTTCTCTTTAAAAGGTTGGTGGAGTCACAGGCTCTTGTGGCCTTTGAAGTGAAGGGAACTCTGAAATGCAAAAAAAAAAAAAAAAAACAACAACAAAAAAAAAACAACAAAAAAAAAACCAAACAGAAAAGGAGGAAAATCCCCTTCTGACTTCCCTGATTTACCCTGCAGACCTGGGGCCACCCCAGCCCCGAGCTGGGTGAGCTGTGTCCGAGTTGGGGTGACACGAGGGTGCGTTTTTCCCTTTGCAGAGGAGCCCCTTCCCTGCACCCRCAGCCCCTTTTTGTGCTCGAGGAGCATTTCTGCACTAACAAACCCCGTTTGATAATTGTGTTGCGAAAGCCTCACTCTGAATATTTAATAGAATTATTGCTAGTTATCAGCACGGGGAGGTGATAAATCACTGCCGCCTTTGCCCACCACCAGCCAGAGCCATTAGTGGGTTTCAATCACGGTTCCTACCCTGCCCTCGGGCTCGGATGACCATGAATTAAAAWRAAAAACAAACAAACAACCTTCCCCCACCCCCACCACCCCTCCCCGCTGCCCAGGCTCATCCCGCTAAGAAATAAAAGCTAAAGCAGAGCTGMTGGGCTCCGGGCTGGGTCCTGCTGCCCCCAGCCCCACTCGCCCCCGCTCTGCCCCCTCCGCGCACCAACGAGGTGATCTTTTAGCTGCCCTTTGTCTTGGAAAAAAAATTAATTCTCATTTGCATTACCTCGACTAAATGTCACCCACCGATATTTTGTTAGACATTAGCAATGCTGGCAGAGAGGGGCACGGGATAATTGCGTTCTGCCTAGCGCTGGGATTTACATAATTTCAGACAGCAATTAAAGAATCCCTGGGAATTTTTTTTTTTTTCCCTTCCAACCTCTCCTACAAAGAAAGTGTTCGTTTACATTAAGCGCTCAGCTCCTCGCTGTTCATTTGCATAAAATTAAAGGTTTTTGTGTTCTGGAACAGCAGGGTAACATTTAAAATTCCGTTTCAAAAAGCTCACCTTAGAATAATAAAATGTTAATATCATTTCACGGGCTGGAGAAGGTTGCCAGCTGCCTTTCACTTCAAACTTTTACCCAATACTAACTGTTAGGGTGGGTGATATTATTATTTTTTTTTGTTAAGATATAAACTTTCCTGAAAAAGTGGAGGGCTGTGAATGTGCCTCTGGATRGGTCTCTGCAGGGCTACTCCAGAGCAGAATGTTTGTTTACTCCATAGTTTTTTAATTAAAAAATCATGCAAAAGAGCAGCAGCGGAATATTATCGGCTTTAATGTGCCGTCATACTCCGTGCTCGGAGAGGAAATGCAATTTGGATGGAACCCCGTTCATGTGCGCTCACGGAGGGCAGCGGGGATGGCCGGGGCCGGGCGGGGGGACCGCGGGGAGGCAGAGCCGAGCTCCGGGGCTCCTTCTCCTCCTGAGGGTCTCTCCAGGGCACAGCCGAGCTCCGGGGCTCCTTCCCCGCCCGGGGGTCCCTCCAGGGCACAGCCGAGCTCCGGGGCTCCTTCTCCTCCTGAGGGTGTCTCCAGGGCAGAGCCGAGCTCCGGGGCTCCTTCTCCTCCTGAGGGTCCCTCCAGGGCACAGCGGAGCCCCAGCGCTCCTTCCCCGCCCGGGGGTCCCTCCAGACCCCCTCCCCTCCTGCAGGCACCCCTGCATCCCCGGGCACCGGCACAGCTCCGGTGCCACCGAGCCGCAGCCGCCGGGGCAGGACACGGGGATCCCCAGGAGAGGAGGAGGATGAGGAGGATGAAGATGCGCACCCCGAGCGGCTCCGAGCCGGGCCCGCCTGTCCGAGTGCAGCTCCCTCAGCCATCAGCTGCCTTCATTCTGAGCCCTCCATCAGCTCTGRAGAATAAAAAATGACATTTCCGTTTGAGGATGACACTGTTGAGGTCCCTGCATGACTTTTCTTGTGTCGCCAGGGTCTCTCATGCCCGGGAAATAAGTTATCAGCGGGCAGAGCCCTCAGCGAGGCAGTGCCATGGAGGGGACATTGCCTGCCCCAATGTCCCCGTGGGGACAGACAGGGCCATCCCGCACGGCTGCCACCACCAGCGGGTCCTGCTGGCAGCCAAACC
>NW_026624134.1:58454-59962 GCF_030028575.1 Malurus melanocephalus
CACGGAGGGGTCGGGAAGCAGACGAGGAGGGAGCGAATCTTGCACCTGGCGTCCTCTTTCCTGCCACCATTTGGGGCTGCTGTAGGATTGTAGCAAAAAGCGTTTCATTAAAAATGAATCCCAATCGGCGCCGTTGCGGGAGGATTYCGAGCCCAGGCTGCGGTCCCCGTGCCCGCCTTGGATTCCTCCTTTAATCYCCGGGCCACTGAAACTCCCACCTGCCTGACACCATTCCACATTTTGGGAATGATTTGGTAGGGACCCCGCACCTTTGCAGTCACGGCAAGGCACAGGACAAGCTCGGGCTCACGAGATATAAATGCTATAAATGCTATAAATGCTATAAATGCTATAAATGCTATAAATGCTATAAATGTTTCCCAAACCGTTTCTGTATTTCTGGGAGGTGGGAATGTTCATCGCATCCCTGTAAAAATGAACGCAAACCAGGATCAGCGCGCTGTGTGTTTCACACGAGAGCTCACAGGAGGTGCCGGTGCCAGCCCGGTGCCAGCAGTGTCCCTGTCACCCACGGCCCCTCCTGTGCCAGGACACGTCCCCAGGCTCCAGATTTGTGTGCTCTGACAAACCCCTCCSGGAGGCTCTAAAAACCATCACCCACCCAACTGCGGGTGAACAAAGCAACAAGCAGGCAGCAAAGTCAGGATGAGGAATGGAAGGTTTTAATTAGGGAAGAGCAGAATAACCCAACGAAACAAACTTAAAAATGGAAAGGAGAAAGATTTGCTTTGGAATTTCTCKTAGGAAAAGTCATAAATGCCTTTAATTTTTTTTTTTTTTCATTTCAAAATTTGTTTTCGTTGCTTTTACATTATTTTATGACATCAGTAGTAGTGCATAATGTGACCTGTCATATCATGTCAAGTCATGTCATAATATGCATAATAGTAGGGAAGTGCATAATATTACATGTCATATTGACATAATCAGAATATTCTATTATTATTGACTTTGTCAAACTAATTACAAAAAAAAAGAYGTGAAATACTTTGCTGTAGAAAATAAGATTAAGAAGGTGCAAYCTATAAAAAATTAGTTATTTCCCTTTGTAGGCATGTATTTAGATATTTTCTATGTATTTGTGAGAAAATATTTATTACATCATGTTATACACTGCTGTATGTARCTTTGTGGAAAAATGGAATGAGATAAAACAGTCCGAGTCGAATTTTCTGTCTAAAACGATTTCAATTCTTTTTCATAATAGACAATTCTCAAAACAAATATATATATATATGTGAAATATAAAAGTCCCTCTTACAGAGGCACAATTAGAACAATTTCTTTAGGGAAGGAGTGGTCAGGCCTGGCACAGCTGCCCGGGGCAGAGGTGGAATCCCCATCCCTGCAGAGATTTTAAAGCCATGCAGATATGGTACTGGGGATGGGGGTTAGGAGTTGGGGTGGACTTGATGCTCTTGGAAGTTTTTTCCATCCCCGGTGATTCCGTGAGTGTGTCTGGATCAGATTTTTGGAATTGCTGACAG
>NW_026624134.1:64314-68912 GCF_030028575.1 Malurus melanocephalus
CCCAAAATCCACCCTGCACTCTGCTCTGCCGCAGGGCTCCAAACCCTCCAGAGCCATGGGATATTTCCCGAGTGGATTCTGTTTTCCTTCTCCTCATAATCCTCATCCTTGCCATGAGGACAGAGCTCTTGGTGCTCCACAAASGGCAGCAGCTCCCCTGAACACCAAAGGAAACGCTCCTTCCCCTCGTGCTAAGTGAAACAATTCAAACCGGGAAAATCTTGATAAAAGTTTAATTAGGAAAACGGACTCCATCTGTAACATATCCCTGTTCTCCCCATGTATTAACCCTTTTGCCATAAATCTGCCACCCTTGAAGAAACCTGCCTTCCTCACAAAACCTACTCAGGGTTCACATTATTTTAATCAGTTAGAGGGGTTTAATACATTATTGATTTTTAGGAGAATTGAAAAAGCTCCCRTATTAAGTCCAGGTTGCTTATTCTTTCTGTATATGACATTCAGGTACTTGTGAAAAATTATACCAATTATGAAATCAGCCATTTACTGCTTCAAAGTGCAATCAGTTGTCACACTGGAAAGCACTTGCTCCTGAATATTATTAGTTGGGCTATGTGCACAGGAAAGTGCTGAGAGGAAAGACTTTAACCAAAGGGCAATTGCATGAAATTTACTTAGAAATAGCTATTTATCACCCTTGGATTTCCTACTGTTCAAATCCACTGCAGACACTTTATGGAATGAAACAGCCATCTCACCAACGTAACTCAGCCAGCTGAGGGGTTTTTTCCTCACTGACATTAAATGAAAAATTTAGAAGTCATTGTAACAGCTTAAAGATGCATTATCCTTTTTGATGTGCAATTTTAGCTTCATATCAAAAGCCATATAAAATAACCCCCGCACAAACACAAAAAAGGAACTTTTAAAAGTTTTATGACATGTAGTTCATCTTACCTTTTATGCATCTAGCAGGCACGGCTTCTCCTGCTGTTCTCAGAGACCATTGCGTGATTACCACGATGGGGGAGAAAATATTGCCATAGCAGCAGCAGAGGMAGGATTGGTCTCTGGAGCCCGGGAACAGAGGCGAAGCTGAGCCTCACCACGGCAGCAAACACCTCCAAAATCACTGGAATTGGGGGAGAGCTGCCCCTTGGAGGAGCTTCAGTTGTGTCACAAACTGCCACCATTAACGGGCTTTGCTGCGGGCAACGGAGTGAGAGGGAACATCAATTAGAGAAAGGACATTCCAGAGGAATTTCTCGCTCAGGAAAGATGTCTTGTCCGCTTGTTTTCCAGAGCAGACAAGAATCTTGGAAGGCAAGGTCAACTTGTCAAAGGAGGAATGGATGTGGTCAGGCTGGGAGCGCTGGCACAGCACCAGAAACACGCAGGACCAGCAGATATTGGTTAATGAGAGCTAACACAAAACTAACACCAACAGAAAAGGAAAAGGAACAGATATTGGTTCATGAGAGCTAAGCTAATACAAACTAACACCAACAGATATTGATTAGAGACAGCTAACACAAACTAACACCAACAGATACTGGTTAGTGAGAGCTAACACCAACTAACACCAACAGATATTGGTTCATGAGAGCTAACACAAACTAACACCAACAGATATTGGTTAATGAGAGCTAACACCAACAGATATTGGTTAATGAGAGCTAACACCAACTAACACCAACAGATATTGGTTAATGAGAGCTAACACAAACTAACACCAACAGATATTGGTTAATGAGAGCTAACACCAACAGATATTGGTTAGAGACAGCTAACACCAACAGATATTGGTTAGAGACAGCTAACACAAACGAACAGAGGGGCAGATCCAGGGATGTAGGGAGTACACAAACAGTCTCATCCTCCTCTCTGCAACCCCTGGATCTGCTGCTGGGAGGGTCAGGGATCTGCTGGCACCACAGGGCACTCCCTTCTTGTTCCACGAGCCACACCGGATCASCCAAACAYACAGCAAGGACAAAATTTGTGTTATTTACCACAGTCAAACACACAGCAAGGACAAAATTTSTGTTATTTACCACAGTCAARCCCCACACTCARGWAAACRGGYRACTTCAAAATGACACTGCTCCAGAATTTCAGGTCCAAATGAAGAAGGGGAGAGGAGATGCTCAGGGGASCATCCGTGGGCACCACAGTGCTACAAACTGCAGCCACCACAGTCATCACGGTGCTGCCAGCCAAGCCCAAACAGCCAGCTTTACAGCACAGAAATAATGCAAAACCACCACACTTGTGATATTTTAACYTAGCAAAAGGATTGTTATAAGAGCATTTAATTTAATAAATAGTAAAGTAYTTATAAACGAACCATTTCATAAAGTGTTACCAATTTCTCATACACAATAATATGATTTGCACAAACGTTTGTCCTTGAGGCAATAGAAATTTTCTTTGCAAATCAATCCTTGCAGGGATTGTAATTAGTATCCGCTAAGGCAGCTCGTGGTACCTGTAGCTGTGTTTCTCCCATAAAAGCCCTGATTGCTGCAAGCTCTCACACAAAGCTAACGACACAGAAGGAAAATGCACACGTTGTCTAGACTATTCATTTTAATCAGGCAAGAGTGATTTTTTGTGGCCCATTTGATATGACTTTTACACAAGATACAACCTCGCTCCACAGGGGCTGGCAGAAAAGGTCAACACTGCTGTATAAAAATACATTTAAAGGAGTTTAGAAAAGCAAAAACTGCAGGCAAGGCCCAGCATTGCTCAGGCGGAGCTGCAGATGTGTYTATGTGTGTGATTTCTGAGAAATTTATAAATCTACCAGTTTTTATAAAATGCACTAAAATTTTAAAACCAAAAAGAAATCGGGGACTTATTCTCTGCSGAGGATCCGGAGGGACAAAAGGCACCACCCAGCAGTCCCTGTGCAGGGACATCCCACCCTGGATGGATCCTCTGGTGGCTGTCACAGGACTCTGGCACCCCTGGCACAGATAAAACCACCCTGGCAGTGTCTGTGCACCAAAGCTGATGTGGGAACAGGAGCCCTGTGCTCTCAGCCTCTGTCTGTCTGTCTGTCTGTCTGTCTGTCTGTCCGGGGTCACCTGCAGCACCCCACTGCCTCCAGCCGCCCTCCAAGTGCCCCCAAAGCGCCCAGCAGGAGCAGGGTTATTCACAATTCCAGCTGCAGTTGTGAGTTCCAGCTTTAATCATGCCATTCATCATCATTACCCACAGTCACTCCACTCGCTGCCCCAAAGGCAGCGCAGGCCAGGGGCTGATGCTCCGTGTCCCCATCTCCCTCCAAAGGAGACAACGCCAGGCATCAGGAGATCATTGATCTGCAGCATTCCTGTCCTCCTGAGCAAGGAGGAGGTTCATTTATCACAGGCTGGAGAAAACTAACCCGTCTTCAAATTCTGGGCTTGCTCTTAATTAAACAAAAACCAGYGGTGTTTGCTGAGCCTTGCTCGTGGACCCAGCTCTGCCTGAGTGCAGGGAGCCTGTCCTGCAGCACAGACCCAGCTCAGGGGCTGCACTGATCCCCTTCTGTCCCTGCTGMAAAAACACCAGGACAGGGTGGAAGGCTCTGCCTGGGACCCTTGTGCTTCCCGAAATGCATCAGCCCACATAGGGCAGGGAGAAGGTGCTTCAGAACTGTGAATCCTGGGTCTGGATGGGAAAGGCTGGCCCCTGCACCCACCCAGAGCCACAGGCACAGGCACAGGGACAGGGACAGGAACAGGGACAGGGACAGGAACAGGGACAGGAACAGGAACAGGAAAAGGAACAGGAACAGGAAAAGGAACAGGGACAGGCACAGGGACAGGGACAGGCACAGGCACAGGTATAGGGACAGGGACAGGGACAGGGACAGAAACAGGAACAGGAACAGGGACAGGGACAGAACAACCATAGGCACAGGAACAGGAACAGGAACGGGGACAGGAACAGCCACAGGAACAGGAAAAGCAACAGGAAAAGGAACAGGCACAGGAACAGGAACAGGGACAGGGACAGGGACAGGCACAGAAGAACAGGCACAGGAACAGGAACAGGAACAGGAACAGGGACAGGGACAGGGACAGACACAGGCACAGAAGAACAGGCACAGAAGAAGAACAGGCACAGGCACAGGAACAGCCACAGGTGCTCAGAGAGCAACAACAGCCAAATCCATTGCAAACCTGGCTGCAAGGCTGCCTGGAGATTTCCTCGTCATGCTCCAAGGTGTGAGGGAGAGATTAATCTTAATAATTACCGTCCTTAGCTCTCGCTGCCCATCCAAGCTCCGCTCTCCCCTAGAAATGCGAGGTCACCGTGTGCCCGCCCAGGGCTGTCCAGGGTCCCCAGAGCCTGCAGAGCATCCCCGCASCCCGGCTGCCAGCCCTGCAGCGCCTCGAGGCTTTTCCCCTCCTGTCCACGGAGTAAATGAAGTGGGGAGAGCAATACAGTGCGCGCTGGCCGAGACTGACAAGCTTGAGCCTCTCCTGGAGCTGCTGTGCTGGTATTAAACAGACAAGACAAGCTTGCAGTCAGTTATCGGCCAAAAAAATAATGAAGGAACAAGTCAGCAGAGCAAAGCCAAGTCACCCGGACCAGCCAAGTGGAGAATTTAATTTCGCACAGGTTCCCCAGCAGCAGAGTGT
>NW_026624134.1:69317-72905 GCF_030028575.1 Malurus melanocephalus
TCGGGGTGCCCGACGGGACATTCACCCATCCCTGTGCCACCAGAGCCGGGCACGGAGCGGAGCAGGGGACATTCACCCGTCCCTGTGCCTCCCTGTGCCACCAGAGCCGGGCTGCCCGGTGTCACTGCCACTGCCCCGGGGGTCCTGAGCCCTGTGTCCCGGGCTGCACGGATCTTACAGCTCTGGGATGGTTGGGATAGCCCAGCACCGCCCTGAGCCCTGTGCCCCGGGCTGGACGGATCTTACAGCTCTGGGATAGTTTTGGGATAACCCAGCACCGCCCTGAGCCCTGTGCCCCGGGCTGGACGGATCTCACAGCTCTGGGATTGTTTTGGGATAGCCCAGCACCGCTCTCCCCGCTCTGCCGAGCTGCTCGGAGCCCCTGGGCGAGTTTCTGCTCAGAACACAAAGCAGTTCCAGTCCCAGCAGCGCTCACAGTGCCAAGCACACCCGGGCACGGTGACACGGCCACAAACCGGCTCAACAGCCGCTTGCTGCCCGCGAGAAACCGTGCAACAATCTCCAGCTCCAAACAAACATTCGCAGCCGAGTTATAAACTGGTGGAAAATGCTGACAGAAATGCTCCAGCAGCGAGAGCAGGTGCCCGGTAATGAATGTGCTGAGTGACCTCCCCGGCAAAGCCACCGGGGCAAAAACATTCCAGAAACAATTAGCGAAGTGTCCTGGTGGGGACAGCGTGCTAACAAGGGAAAGAGCCCGCAAGAGCTGAGCCAGCATCCTGCCTCACCCCAAATTCCTCCTCTTCSCAGCCCGGGCTCTGATCTATAGCGTGACTCACTGGAGCGCCCGTAAAGCTTCCGAGATTGTTATGCTAAATGAGAGAAAAAGTAATTGCCTTTTCCCCCATCTAGAACTCCAGATATATAACTTGGAGAAATATAATTAGCTGCTAACTTCAAAGATGCATTGGAWTTTTTGTAATGGGCATTGAGACCCTGTATTAAAAAAAGCTAAAAGAAAAATTATACACTCCTTCTTGTAMATGGAATAAGACTTAAAGGTTTTAATTAGGATTCGCTGTGCATCTGCAGCTGGGAAAACAGGAAAAATAGGAGAAATATCTTCCTGCTTGRAAAACACATATTGGGTAAGAAGCTTTCTGGAAAAAAATAATGGTGATATGTTTTTGATTTATGAACAATAATAATCTATTATTAAAAATAAATGGCTCTTTTTACTCTATTTGAATCATTCCAAACAAAGGGAGATCTTGGCAACAAAGACCTGGGGCTCTTGTTTGTTTGGTGTGGGCGCAGGGCTCTCTCACCCAGCACAGCCACACCAGCTCCAAGGAAAACAGAATATTCCAAAATGCATCTGCAGTGTCCTTTGTGTCCCCACGATGGGTGTCCAGGGGACCCTCAGAGCCATCTGAACGAAGCTGGGCTGGCCCGTGGAGCTGAAAATCCCTGATATCCCCCTGACCTGACCATGGGGCTCTGAACCAGTGACTGCAAAGCCTTTCTGCATCCGTGGCTGGAGAAGCAGAAGATGCTTCTGGCACTTGGCTTTTCCCTGGCACGCTGGGGTGGTGCAGGGGGCTGACTTGGGGTCCCAGTTCCCATCAGACTGGGAGAGATGGGATTGTGGAGGAACCTGAGCTGCCGTGGGGAGGGAGCTCTGCTGTGTCTGCACATCCCGTGTGTGAATGGATGGCGAATTCTTTAATGCCATGGATTATAATTTATCTTGTGTTTGACCACTTGTTGGACTGGACCTTGGYGAATTGTTTGTAAGCTCTGACACAGACTGGCACCTTCAGTGAATTTTTGTGGTGTGCTGGGAGAAAAAGGGAGTGGGGAAGAGTGGGATTGCTCTTTTCAGCAAGTCTGAACAGCTTTTCATGTTTTTTAAGGAGCATTCCAGGCACAGATTTTGTACTGGGAAATAATGAATTCGTGCCTGATGTGTTCCTTGGGTGACACTAACCATGAGTTCAGCTCCAGGACAATCCCAGCTCCAGGACARCCCCTGGCCTTGGGCACTGCCCTGGGTCTCTCCACACCCCCTGGGCAGCAGCACGGGCTGTTTTCTCGCAGACCTGTTGTGTTCAGGGTTCGGTGTTTGTTGAACAGCTCTGCACATCTGTTTCCTCCTGTGAGCAGGTTTGGCAGCACCAGCAGATGCTGAAAGGGGGTGACAGAGGGACAGGCTGGCACAGGGGCTGTGCTCCCCGGGGACACCGAGCCTCGGTTTGTGGCACTCACATGGCTTTATTTGGTATTTACTGCTTTTGTTCCTATGGATCTGAGCGGCCCTGGATCAGTGCTGTGAGCCTTTTTGTCCTGGTTCCTGATCCCATTCCCGTGGGGAGGGTCCGAGGTGGGGTGGGGAGGGCAGGACCCGTTCTGGGGCACTCAGATCACACCCCTGTGCTCAGTGTCAGGGTCAGAGGCAGCAGGAGAAGGCTCCAGATTGTTCCCCCTGTCCCCACCGTGCCCAGAATCCCCTCAGATCCCGTGCAGATGGATGAGGTGAGGAGCAATGCGGGCACACGGCAGCTCCAGGGCAGCGGTGCCTCGGGGTGTCCCTGATGGTGACACGGACAGAGCCACCACTCGGGACCCCCCCAGCACCCCAGAAATGCCCCAAAAGGTGTCCCCGGGGCCAGCAGCGCGGCAGGAGCTGTGCTCTGTGCGGGGGACATGATACTGAGCACGGCTAATACAATTTATTTCCACTAGTGAGTGAATTGCCCATAATTCATGACAAGTAGAGCCTCGAGTGATGATGAAGGTCAGCCCATCAGATCTGGAAATAAATTGTATCCTATTACAGCCTCCTATTAGGGGTCTATTTATAGCAAGGGTTTGCAAACTCCTTSAAGTTGGGAGGGGTTTGGGTAGGATTTTTGCTTTCTGATTGGGTAGGGAGGGAAGGAGGACATGAAAAACTGTTCTAAACAACCCGTGCTGCTGACACAAAGCAGCTCCTGTTTGCTGCACAGGGGCTCTGGAGCTGGCCAGGACATTTGGGGTGCCTCAGTGCTGGAGCCACAGCAAGGGGAAAATCCAGGAAAAAGCATGGAAATGTGGCTGCTTGGAGGAGGCTCATCTAGCAAATGCCATGATGCTTTTATGCTGATATCTGCTGAGAGCAGAGCAGTGCCTCTCTCCTGTATTTACCCCTCTATTTACCATGCCACYGTAATCCCCAGGTGACAGATAATGTGCAGGATGTGGTTTGCCATGGAAACAGAGCCCTGGCTCTTTACATTTTTAAAAAGATTAATATTTCYCAGCTTGGTTTCATTATTCTTATATTAAAAATCATCAGTTCTGTACCGTTATTTCGCCGCCCTCTCAGGCAGTTTTGGGCACTGGCTCTGCCCTGGGCAGGATCAGAGGGGAGGGTTCAGGATCCCGGAGCTGTGACAAACACTGGTGGCACCACAGGATCTGCTGTGTCCTGCACCTCAGGGTGTGACAATCGAGGGGACTGACAGGCTCTGGGTGCAGAAAAATGGAGCTGCTGAAGTCCCACAGAGGAGTGTGCGTGTTTGTGGCTCTGCTCTGCATCCCAGGACTGGAGACAGAGCTGCAGAGAGCATCTCAAAGTGCATGAAA
>NW_026624134.1:73365-74756 GCF_030028575.1 Malurus melanocephalus
CCTGCTAAGGAGAGATTCTGATTTTAGTGTTGTTCTCTAGGTCCTTGAAAATTATTTTAATTTTCAGCAGATTGGGGATAGAGTTAAATCTCCTTATTCTATTGAAGGACACGGCTTTGGGACAGAGCAATGGGATTCCTCGCTGGGAAGGGCAGCAGCTTTTCCTTCACCGAGGGAGTTCCCAAATTCCAGCGTGGATGGGGCACTGTTGGACTGTGCAGAGCCCAGGGGTGAACACAGGGAGGTGAAACCCCCTCTGCTCAGCCTGAGGAGCATCACCCGTGCTGGAAAACACCACAAGTCCAGCTCCTGAAATGCAAAGAAATAAGAGCAACAGCTGTCTTTTAAACCTCATCAATCTGTGTAGTAAAAGGTTTGGGCGAAAATATATTTTATTGTTTTCGCTGTCAGAAACAAAGAATTAAGGGCCATGTGATTCAGTAATTGCTGTGGACTTTTTTTCTGACAATAAACATTAAACTTAAAACTGTATTAAAATCATTTGACAATTTTTATGCTTTAACAGCTGAAAGTGAATAATGTTTTTTGCATATAAAACACTTTCTCTTGTCAGCCTATAAAACTGTCAGAAATAAATTCATCAAAAAAAGATTATATAATTAAAAGTCACTACTTTTCTTTCCATAGTTTAGTTGAAATTATTTGTTTGTCACTTTTTCAGGACTAAATTATGGCATTCAGAGACAACTCCCTTTGTTCAGGCTATTGTGAAATGTGTGATTCTTACAAAAGGAGCCCAACTTTCTCCTCTAATGTATCAATTCAATATCACTTCTTAGAAAATACTTTCAGATAGTACTGTTTCTGAAAAACGATTTTATTCTGCAGATGAGCAGGACCAGTAATGGAAAGCTTCCAAAGGTAGAAATACTTTTTATTATTAAGCTGCATATAATTTATTGAAAATTGCTGAATTAATTTTTAGCAAAGTAAATCATTAGCGCTTCAAATTGCAAATGGTGAGAGCCATGCAGGTGTTTAAAAGCTAAAGCAGCAATATTGATTTTTGTGTTGCAGTGTCAGGGGAGGTTTTTGTGGCTGCAGAGGGTGTGTGAYGTGCAGGGGACACTGCCTGAACTGTCCCCTGATGGAAGGGGCTGTGCCCTCCATGGAGGGGACAATTTCACCTGTCACAGACTGCCATCGTGGAGAACTGCTCTCTTTTTGGGAGAAATCGGGGGAGCTCCTTCTTGCAGGAGGGATATTTGGGCAGCCAGGCTGTGAGCAGCTGTCTTGGCTCCTCGTGGTGACAATCTGAGCTCCTCAGAGCTGGGGTGTTTGGGGTGACTGGATTTTCAAGGCTGGAGGGTAATAATGGTTTATTGATCTGTTGTTAAATTATTGGAGCTCTAATTGAGGCAATAAACTGA
>NW_026624134.1:75531-76513 GCF_030028575.1 Malurus melanocephalus
CCAGAGCTCAGAATGGCAGCTTCTACCTTGCCACCTCAGCCAGGAAATTCTTATGCTGGCAAGGCGTATTTATTTGTGAAAAAGAGAAATTTGCAGGACCTCCAATAGCTTCACAGTCATCGTTTAAGCAAGTTCATGCTCCATTAAAAACAGTTATTTAATACAATAATCATTCAATTAAAAACCTCTTGAAGCTCCTGCCAAAGCCTATTTGTATCAATACAATATTTTAATTGTAAATAGCGAGGTGTGGTCCTGCCAACTGYGATTGTCAAGGAAATGTTACCAAAATGAGTGTTTGGTGTCAGGGAGGAGCAGCTGCCCTGGACATTGCTCAGGTTTAAATCCACAACACCCTCCTGTACCCAAGGGCAAGGGCAGCCTGGTCCCAATTCCCTCTGAGCCTCCTCTGGCATGGCAGAGCCAAAATTCACAATAATTGTGCTTTAAGGATGGCAGGAAGGGAGAATGTGTCCGAATCTGTGCTTTAGGCTCTCTGCATGACAGACTCTGCCCCTGCTCCCCGATGGCTCTGGTCACAGATTCAGCTGTTTGGGGAGCTCGGTGCAGCAGYGCAGAAAAGCTGCAAACCTGCCTGGGATTGCTGCTGCCATGCTCCTGCTCCCACACCCTGMTTTTGCCTCCTTGCATAGGTGCCATCACATAAATATTCCAGTCACTATCGCTTACTGTCAGACCCAATTTAGAAAAGTACCTGTCTGTTACAAATATTTTATAGTACTTGAATATGCAATTTATGTAACATGCCCAGCAAAAGAAATCMATTATAGGGTTTTGTCTGATTGAAATTCTGGCATCGTAACAGTAGGAAAAAATTAAATTATTCTAGAAAGTTGCAGTCCATTATGAAGACCTAACTGCTCTTCTCTGGAAAAGCTGCTGCTCCCTCAGTGGTGCCAGCACTGTGATGTGAGCTCTGCGTGCCCTGGCTCCGTTCCCACATTGCCCAAGGAAAACTGGG
>NW_026624134.1:77313-80277 GCF_030028575.1 Malurus melanocephalus
TTTTTCCTGTGTGGGGCTTGCAATGGTCTTGCCCAGTTTGTTCCTGCACTTTCAGAGGCACTGTGACTTGTACAGGGAGGAGAAGGATCCCAGCAGTTTGGTCACCCCCATGTTCTGGGGCACCAGTGAGTGCCAGGGCAGGGCAGAGCTGCTCTCCCCTCCCAAGGTGCCATCCTGCTGCCAGAGCTTTGCAGGGCACGAGGAAGGAGTTTATTCCTCTGCCCCCTTTTCTGTATTTCAAGCAGCTGGAATTGGAGCCAGCTCGTGGTTCTGCTGCTCTGGCACCAGATGCCATTGAATTCCCATTACCTGTGTCTCYGGCGTCGGCTTCATTTACATTTTGCAATGTTGCCTCTCTTTTACCTTGCACTGATTAGGTCTGTCTGAGGTAAATTACGGAGTTCATTGATCTGARCAGTTTTATTTCAATYGGGGTGAGGATWCCCAGGAATGGCCCCATTTTCACASCCCTCCCTCTGAACAGCCCCACAGCGTGGCCTGGGTGTCCCTCAGCCATGGGGACGTGCAGGGCTGGAGGAAATGATTTGAATTTGATGTCCACTCTGCAGTGAAACATGTCTTCAAGTGTGTTTTGGGAGGAAAATCAGGTCAGACTAGAGCGGAGAGTATTTATTTCCTCTGGGACTTTGTGTGTTACTTGTGGTATATTTTATGGATAGAGCCGGCCCCATATGTCTTGGGGAAGGCGTTTGGCTCAGCAATGTGTTAACAGTTAGTGTGCTAAGGAGCCCTTGTTTGGGTACTTTAGTTTTGACATTTAAATGCATTTTTCAAATACACTGAGATGAATGTGATGTCACCGGGGAGTCGCCAAGGACTCTCAAGCATAAAAGCAGACGGCTGGGTTTTAATCTTTAACAGCACACTGGCCTCTTATCCCTGAAGGTCCCTCAGCACAAGCTGTGCTGGGCTTTAGGTACCCACAATATCAGCTTCTTTATCCACTTATGACACTCCATGTGAGAGAARGATGTGTGTAATGCAAAAGTGATATTTAATGCCACTCAGACCTTATTTTGTCTGACCATGGGAAATCCAGGGGCTAAAGATCTTTGTGGGCTTTGGCAGCAGCCACTGGGTCAGACACAAACGGGTCTGCACTCAAGTGTTTATTTTTATTGATGGATGATTTCTGCACAATGTGAGGGTTTTATGGCTTGACTCTGCAAACCATTAACTGGTACAACACGAGTAGCCAAGAAGGAAAGGTGTGAGGATAACAGCAGGTRTGGAGATCCTGTTTGGAAATAACACAGAATGGTTTTAAGGAGGTTTTTCTCTAATTGCACAGTGCTGGAGCAAACAGGGGTCAATCCCTGAGCTGAGTGCCCTGGGCAGGCTGGATCTGCTCCTTCACAGCAATGACAGCATCTTGATTTCWRTGASYTTCTTTTCTTTACATTTACACTYTTCCCATTTTAAAAACTTCTGTAGWCTGTGGTTTTCACAGGGTTTTATCTTTGGGGAAAGATTGCAGATAAACACGAGCAGGCTTTTAATTATAAGACACTGATTGTTGGTTTGCACAACAATGTTTATTCAGTAAATTGCTAATTAATGCAAAGAAAGCACCATGTGACATCAAATATTTGCTTCCATTTACACTACCRAATTTTATTTTTCACAATGATGACAGTAAATGAGATTTGTGAAGACAGACAGGGTAAGAAGGATAGAATCACAGAATTGTTTAGGTTGGAAAAGCCCTCTGAGAGAATTAACCACAAACCCAGTGCTGCCAAGCCACCACTAACCCACATCTACATGATTTTAAAATCATTCCTGGGACAGCGACTCCACCACTGCCCTGGGCAACCTTGGGTAAATATTCAGAGTAAGAAAGTGCTGTTAGCAGAGCCTTTTCCTACAAAGCAGTCCCAAAWTGTGTGAGAAATGCAATGTTAGCAGCCCAGCAGAAGTTCCACAGGTTTATCTGACCTTGCTGAGGTGACCTGCAGCTGCCCTGTTAATAYAGAGTAATTTATAGACTAGAGATATATAATTAATGATGAAAAAGCTGGATTTATGCCCTGATCGTAGGAGAGAAATGCTACTACGTAAAATTGGTAGTACCTTTTGCAGTATATAGCTAAATCTTTAATTTTTATAGCAGCTAGGAGAAAAATAAGCTTGCATACAGTACACATGGCATAAAAAGCTGTRAATGCTGGCCCTGTGGAGAGCCCCAGCCAGGAGCTGCTGATTCCCCCTCCAGACTGTTGGCAGAGGTGCAGAGATGATGGATTTTGACTCAAAGCTGCAGCCACGGGGCTTCTCCTGGCTCTCCTTGGCCAAACTGGAAATAAGGAAAAATAAAAACCAGCCCCTTGGTCTGGGATCAGACCGGCTGAGCAGGAGCCACTGCAGCTCTGAGGATCTCTAGAGTGTTCTTCTCTCCCTTTTGCAGAATAAAATGCAAATGGAAATGTCCATTTTCAAACCAAGTCCAATTGAACTGTCAAAAGGAAATTAAACTTTTTCAGYGCTTTAGCTACATTTTAAAGCAGAAATTATTCACTAAGTTCAGGTCTTCCTGACCAATGTCAATCCCTCTGACTCACCAGTAAATTCCTTATTTGTTGAAGGAATTAGCTAAATAAATTTCCAGGCCATCTGGCTGGCTCCTCATCCTTGTTACAGCCTGAGCCTGGCAGCAGGAAAAGATCCAACAGCTTTCARGAATCTTCAGAAGTGGGGATTGGGCTGTGGTGACTTGTGAAGATTGTGTAAGATGTGAAACACTTTTTAAAAAGCCAAAATAACATTCAGATTGTAAAAGAGTTGCTGAGTGAGTGTGAAGAATTGGATGAGGAAAGGGAAAAATAGAAATTAATTCAAAATACGGTATATGTATCAAAGGGATTTGGGTGATTTTCTTTTTTCTTCTCTGCAGTTCTTCCTGACTCTTGGCTGTTGCAATGAGCAGCTGCCAACTCCATCCCC
>NW_026624134.1:81285-83607 GCF_030028575.1 Malurus melanocephalus
CTGAGCTGGGTCTAAACCCAACTGGGGCTGAGCTGGGTCTAAACCCAACTGGGGCTGAGCTGGGTCTAAACCAAACTGGGGCTGAGCTGGGTCTAAACCAAACTGGGCCTGAGCTGGGTCTAAATCAAACTGGGCCTGAGCTGGGGCTAAACCCAACTGGGGCTGAGCTGAGGCTGTGGCTTCAGGGAAGCACTTTCCAAGGAAATTCAAGAAACACTTGGAATGCCTCTGTCTATTAAAGAGTGACATTTAGTGCTGTACTTTGAAATATGTTTGGAGTACCACACAGCATAAAGGCCCTAAGGGGACCCATGAGCCAAATGAGATTTCCATGTCAGCACCAGTCACGACCTTTCCTTTACTGCATCTGCTTAAATACGGAAAACACGTTTTTGTTGTAAAGTCAAGTCAAAACAAGGATTCAGAGTAAAATATAATATACACTTAGGGCTGCCCTCAGGGACCTTTTTAATGGTTTCGTATAAAACAATATTCTGTTTACAGTAAGATATCTCTCAGCTGAACACACCCTGACATTGTCAGTCATTCCCAAGGGTCAGTAGGGTGGACAGGAGGGTGGACAGGAGGAGGGTCAGCAGGAGGGTCAGCAGGATGGACAGAAGGGTCAGCAGGGTGGACAGCTCTGCTCCAGGGGCTGGGGAGGGTCTCCATGCCATGCCCCGGGATGGGCACCATGTCTGGCTGCTGGCAGGGTGGGATGTAATTCCCCCTGGGCTCATGGAAAACATCTGCAGACCCAAAGTGGAAGGTGTCTGTTGTCCATACTCTGCTCTGGGGATTCTCTGGGTGGTTTAGGAGCAGCGAGGTTTCGCAGCATCCYCGGGTCTCCTCTCTGCCTCGGGGCTGTTTGCCACCCCTCTGTATCGGCAGCACTTTGTGCTGCTCAGGTGAATTCCCCAGGGAACCGTTTTTGGGGAATGACAGCCTTTTTGGGGCTGCTGCCAGCCGTGAGGGCAGGGCAGCAGGGAGACCCTCCCTCTCACCAAATAACGCAAACAAAGTGCTAATTGTGAAATGTTTGAGCTTGGTATCCATAAAATTACTTAGTAAGCACTTTGCCTGAGGCACAAAAGACTGGCACAAAGTCTGTTCCAGGCCATTGAATTCCTGTCAAAAGCAATCCCCCACCCATTAATTACCGTGTGACAGGTGCAGGCGACAAACTCGGCACAGCGGCCACCGGGATCCTCCGGGATTAATGCCACCAAAGAACGGGGCCGGGAGAGCCCAGATCGGCACCCGGGACCGGCCGGAGACCGGGAAAAGCACTACAGAACGGGGAAAAGCACCGGGGAGAGGGGAACGGCACCGCAAAGCAGGGAACGGCACCACAGAACTGGGAATGGCACCACAGAGAGGGGAAAGGGACCGCAGAGAGGGGAATGGCACTGCAGAACGGGAAAAAGCACCACAGAACGGGGAACGGCACCGCGGAGAGGGGAAAAGAACTGCAGAATGGGGAACGGCACCGCGGAACGGGGAACGGCACCGGGGCCATCGGGAACAGCGCTGCAGAACGGGGAACGGCACAGCAGAAAGGTGAATCTGTTTCRTTGACACTCTTGGAAGAGCAGAAGGCGCAGAGTTCAGGGTGGGTCTGTCAGCCCAGCATTTCTCCAGTGAGAGGGCACAGCACTCGCCATGGGCTGCCCAAATGCCCCTGGACCGGCAGMCAGAGAACACGCCGGGGGCAGGAATGGCTGTGGAGAGGTTCGTGTGTTTGCTTTTCCTTTTCTTTATGTCCACCTGGAAATATCAGGAGAACCAGAATCATCTGAGCATGAGGCAGGTGAGCAAAGCAGCCCAAAGAGCACCCTGGACAGGAGGGTGGAGGGGAGRAGGATGAGTGAAGATCATGAACCCTCCAGCCCCGTGTCCTGGCCAGCGCTGCTGGGACAGGGACACTCCGGCCATCACTGCTGAARCCAAGTGGAAAGGATCTGACAGTGGCAATTCTTTCGTGTACTGTTAGTGAACAGCCATCAGAAGACATTGACACTAACTGTGGGCCTTTTAAGAGTGTAATGTATTAGCAACTTGTCTCCTTGAAAGCTAATGACAAATGCCTTGTTTAAAAGGAAGATCAAAACATCAAGAAAAATTAGATTAAATGGTTATGAAACTCCCAGTGGAGGACGCATTTCTCAGAAGTATTCCCTGTTGAACCTTGGAAATCTGTAATTATTTCCCCTGCTTACTGCATTAGGGCTGGGAAGTGTTTGCATGGCTGCAAACAGCACGGAGCTGTTTGCACAGGGAATGGTGAGCCCTGGCAGGAGCGGGGCTGGCAGGGACAGGGCA
>NW_026624134.1:84607-95943 GCF_030028575.1 Malurus melanocephalus
TGGGGTTGCAGAGGTTCAGCCTCCTCACATGTACAGCTGCCCAGATTTCTGGTGGCCATGGTAGAACCTGAATCCACAGAATTTTTTTTTTCTGGGCAGGAATTGCCCAGAGCTGCTTTAGCSTTTATTTCAAARCAGGAAGAGCACAAGCAAAGTTTAWGAGAATTTCCCCTWAACTAGAGCAWGGACAATTGAAATGGCACAATYCAACTGTCATCCCAARAACATCATTTACATGCTTTTAATGAATTTCCCCATTGACATCAGACCTCACTGGCAGTAGTGTGCAATTAGGAGCTCTTGACCAAACCTTGAAGGACTGATCATTCATCTTTTCAGTTACAAATTATTTTTGTATCTAAGTAAAACTACACTTTCCTTCTAAATTTTGGTGAAATGAGCTGATTCGTGGTTTTCTGCTACAAGTAACTGCTGTAAATAACCATGTAGCTGAACACTGAGCTCTTCCACAGGAGTTTGGTGGTGGAATGGGATGTGAAGTCCTTTCCCATGCAGGGTTGGTCTGGAACAAGGGTCTGTCTTGTCGAGTGCTGCTGGTCTGCTCTGGGATGGAGAGCCCTGCACGGGTTGGTGTGTTTGTAATCAAAGTCAGCTGAATTAGGCTCTTTCTCTCCTATTTCTATGTACCAATTTGAAGAGCTCAGATGAAAAGTGTTGCATTACACCAGCACCAATAAGTCACACTATCTGTGTTGTGACACACAGAATGTTATTAATTGTCAATCACAAACCACCAGGCTTGTCAAGATGTTCTCTTCTGAACAGGCTGCTTTAGACCTGAAGTGATTTTTAATCAAATGTTAATAACACAGCATCTGTCAGTGGACCATTGGCATCATACAATAATAAAAAGTTAACATATGACATGGTAAATTCTAATGTTTTCATTTTTACTKCTTCCCAATTATCTGTGGAATTTCTGCCAGAGTGAGAAGTGTGCTGACATTATTACATGCAAAACACACTTCTGAAAGATGAACATGTCTATTAAAGCTTGTGTTCCCATCACGCAGCTCCCAAAACCTTTTAACTCTGTTCCCAAGGCCTCACTGCCAAGTTTGTCCATGCCAGGTCAGGGCTATCGGTCACTCTGCTCTGACCCTGACCCTGCCACCTCCAGGCATGGCACAGGAAGCCACAGGTGCCCTCCTGGCCCTGGCAGCGTCCCAGCACCAGCAGGGACACCAGCTGGCCTTTCCTTTAGCATCCTTCATGGGGCACAGGACTGAGGGGAATGCATCCCCTGTGATCATCACAGTCCTGGGGTGTGGGCAGGGCTGGTGTGGGGAACGGGCAGCCTTTGCCCTTTGCCCTTTGCCCTTTCCCCTTTGCCCTTTCCCCTTTCCCCTTTCCYCTTTCCCCTTTCCCCTTTCCCCTTTCCCCTTTCCCCTTTGCCCTTTGCCCTTTCCCCTTTCCCCTTTCCCCTTTCCCCTTTCCCCTTTCCCCTTTCCCCTTTGCCCTTTGCCCTTTCCCCTTCCCCTTTCCCCTTTGCCCTTTGCCCTTTCCCCTTTGCCCTTTGCCCTTTCCCCTTTGCCCTTTCCCCTTTCCCCTTTCCCCTTTGCCCTTTCCCCTTTGCCCTTTGCCCTTTCCCCTTTGCCCTTTCCCCTTTCCCCTTTCCCCTTTCCCTTTGCCCTTTCCCCTTTCCCCTTTCCCCTGCTGCCCACAGCTCAGAACCAGCAGGAGCTGGGGCAGGAGCCTCCATCTCTGGCTGCTGCCCACACTCACCTCTCACACTGTCACTGCTGTCCCTGTCACCTCTCACAGTGTCACTGGTGTCCCTGCTGCCTCTCACAGGGTGTCACTGCCACCTCTCTCAGTGTCACTGGTGTCCCTGCTGCCTCTCTCAGGGTGTCACTGGTGTCCCTGCCACCTCTCACAGGGTGTCATTGGTGCCAGCACAGGTTAACAGGGGCTGTCCCTGTTGGTATGGATAAAGCACCAGGGATTGCTGCTCTCAGCAGCCCCTTCCCCCTGTCCCCATCACAGGATGGACACACTGAGCACCAGCACATGGCAGAGTTTGGCTGCACAAAGCTGGGGCAGGACAGATCCTCCACTCAGCAGGACCGGGGCAGAGCTGAGGATGGAGAGCCCGGGGTGCAGGGCTGGGAGCTGCTGGGAGGGAGTGGCGAGTGGCCAGCCCTCCTTTGGCCACYGCCACATCCTCCCGGGCCACGCGGAGTTGCAGAAGCTTTGAAACCTTAACAAGAGAGCTCGGTGTAGAGGGAGCGTGATTGTTATTAATGGTTTGTGTTACAGGATAAGCGGTGCATAACAGATCTGCTGCAATATCAAGTCTTCCATCAGAAATTCATCATTTTGAGGACTTTGTCAAAAGTAGGCTGTGTATGCAGTGTATACAAATCTGCAGGAGCATAAAGTGATATGGAAGTTCCAAGCACCTGTATATTCAAAATACACTCAATTTCCTTTCCTAAATGCATTGTTTTCACTTGAATACTTCATAGCATTCAATGGATTGCAGTTGCTTTGTCTATAGATTCAATTTGTGTCTCTGGACAGAGTTTGAATGGATTTATTATATTGAAATGCAATTTTGCAGACATAACCTTATATCTGACCCGTCATTACTTATAATGCTAAACTTTGATATGTTAATTCTGCCTTATGTTTTTATATATTTTACGACACTTGGCTTAAACATTTTTAATCTACATATTGGTTTATGTCCACCTAAATTATTGTTGCTTCCGGGGACAATGTGCACACAAGATCTGGCAATTCATTATGCTGGCCCCGCTTAAATGAATTTCAAAAATTTAATAAAGTTCTCCCCCTCCTTCCATTGTGTTCAAAAGCTCCAGCATAAACACCAGTCCAGTGTTATCAAATCACAGAAGAAGAATAAGGTTAACCTCCAAGAGCCCGGCCATGCCGCAGACCTCGRGAAATGTCGCCTCTGATTATCGCTCCTCTCTAAAGCTCCACGCGCCTCCTCGGCTGCTGCTGGTGCTGCTCTGAGGGAAATGGATCCTGCACTGTGTCCCCACAGCTGGGGCACCCCGGGGTGTCACCCAAGTGTCACAGCCATGGTGTCACCAGTGCCGAGCTGAGGGAGGGACACCGGGAGTCATCATCAACCGCTGGCAGTGAACAAGGGACAATTCTGCAATTCTGCTCCTGTGCTGCTGGCCTCTGCCACCCTCACCCCTTCCAGCCCTCACCTCAGCAGTTCTGAGGAGCAGAGAGCCCGAGGGTGACGGGGTGTGCTCAGCTCTGCAGGGATATTCGGGATATCTGGGAATGCCCAACCCCATCCCAGCTGCACCATCCCTGCCCAGCACGCTCCGCCATCCCCTGGCCTTTCTCCTGCCACAATGTCATGAATTTTTCATTCTTGATGAACTTCAAAGTCTTTTAATGACTCTTCATGAAAAAACAGAGGGGCCAAAAGTTGAGCAAAGGGAGATGATTAAAGGACCTTATTAAAAGCAACCTTGTAGAATTCTCCACATGAAAGAGAGCGCCATTATGAGGGCTTATCCTTATAAATGACACTTCGCTTTTGCGAACATGCCGAAACCTGATTAGAGTGACAAGCACTGAGTGATACTGCAAACCTGTTAATAACATGAAAATTAGAAGAGGCTCATGCAAAGAAGGGAGATTAATTTAGCCCGAGTACATCTCGCGCAAATTGCAAAGTTGTGAATATGTTCTCAGATAATGAGCCTTCGCAGTCATCAGCTCACTTGTCATTTTCTGTAATTAATGTTAAGGAAGACTCCTTCCTGATGGTTCGTATTACTCATATACCAAGAAAATTTCTTCAGAGAAATAATTTACATTTATTATCATCGGTCTGTTTGTGTGGTTTATTTCGCTGCGGAGTAATTTATTGCAGCACCGTTTCACTTGCCTTGATTAGTCGCTCGTCAGCCTGAAATGTAATTTTTTTTTCCTGATGGCAACGTCTGAAAATTGACAGTGGTGCAATACTCTTTTTAATCTGAGGATGTGTTTTCTTAACTTGAATAAACTTTTGGGCTGGAAGCTAAAGCTACTTCACAAGTTGAATTACTGTTGAATTGCTGTTAGAAATTCAAAGCTTTTTGCTCAGTCAGGTGTCTGGGCTGCACGCCAGACTCACCATCTCTGCTGAGGGTGCTTGGCTATGTGGACACACTGTAGACAAAGCACTTTGCTCCAAGAACAAGCTTGTTATTGGTTTGAAGAGGTGGATAATGTGCTCTTTACCTGAACTCTCAGACTTCAGTTTGGATCTGAAGCCAACAAAAAGCCTTATCAAATCTTATAATTGCTCTCCCCGGATTTAAACTTTGTTTTTTATTTCTTTTATAAATAAGATCTTAATCTTTCCTTGTCTAAAATAAAAAGAAAAGTAGTTTAGTTGTCTGGCAGAAGCAGCAGTTGAATTTTGCAGCATTTTCTCTTCACCTGCCTCATCCGTACCAGTTCCCTTTGGCAGCACTGCCCCAGCTCCAGAGCCACTTCCAGATCTGAGCAGTAAAACTGGGAACCCTTTTCCTCCCAAACATTGCAAACACAAAAGCAGTTAAAGTGAATTACTGACCTCTGAGCTGCAAATGAACCAAACGTTACTGATTAGCGTTTTTAGGCAGAGATAATGATTTTTTTTATTGGAGGCCTTCATTCCCAACAAGCTTCACAGAGCACTCTGTAGGCAGCRACTGCCTGTGCCAGTTAATGGTAATCCATATTTATAAAACTATAGTCCATCAAAGTGGGATGAATATTTTAAAAGCCATGGACAAATCAAATTGTCTTTGTCAAATTGCATGCTCTCCACATCAAATGTGTTTTATGATTCTTCCTTGTACATGAGCCAACAGGATCCCTCCACCACTGAAAGCYGCCTGCCTAATTTTTGCTTCTGTAAACAGACAAGTCTCTGCTGTTTTAAAGAACTCAATGAGCTGTGCAGATTGACATTTAAGCCATAAAATTGTACTTTATTTGATGAAGTTAACAAATAATGTATGAAGTAGATTTATTTGATGTCTCTGTGAGAACCAGTTGGTTCATCCTTATAGGAACAAATTGGCTATTTTTGAAGGATTTTAAAATTGAGGGGGATCACTCAGAGAAGGATGAGCTCAGGGCCCTGGGTGCTGGCAGAACTGTGCCACAAACACCCACCACAGTGCCATGGAGAGGAACAAACCCAGACAGGCAGAGGAACAGAGGAGCAAACCCCGACAGGGAGAGGAACAAACCCAGACAGAACAAACCCAGACAGGCAGAGGAAAAAACCCCGACAGAACAAACCCCAAAAGGGTCCCAGAGGAGATGTCAGCAGGGGGTGTTGGGTCCCCACAGAGCACAGCAGCAGCTCAGGAACATCCCTTGTCCTTCACCAGAGAAACTGTCCAAGGAGGGAGGATATGCATGGTACGACTTGTATCTGCAGTTATGAATCATAAACATTTAAAATCTTAGAAACATTCTGAGAAACATTTCTAAAGCACATTTCTTTTAGAAACATTCTGAGAAACATTTCTAAACCACATTTATTTTAGGAATATTCTGAGAACATTTCTAAAGCACATTTCTTTTAGAAACATCCTGAGAACATTTCTAAAGCACTCCACTCTGCTGACATGGCTGTGCTGGGTGCCCATGGGGCTCTCTGGAATGGGATCTCCCTTCTGCCAGCGCTCAGGAACAAAAGCCTTTTTTTGTGGGGTGGCAGCAAGTGGGAGCTGGGGAGGTTGGATCCCAACCCACTCCTTCATCTGCATCAGAGAAGAGAGCAGCCACAAATCCACTGCAGACAGAGGWGATGCTGAGCCAGGGTAACAAATCACGTCGGGAGCAGCGGGAGCGCGTGAGGGGCAGCACGGTGATGAGATCCTGGAAGTGATCCTATTGCAAATGTCATCCCAGGAAATAAAATGCAGGCATCGAGGCAGGCCTCACCTCTTCTGTCTGAATTTAACAGCAAAAAGTTTTGCCACATCTATCTTGTGATGTCAGAGAGACAAGCTGATAGTGCGGAGACAGCTGAGACAGCACGAGGGTTAGCAGACAAATAAATTTGAGAATCATCTGCATAGAAATGGAAAGCTACTCCATGCTGATGAAAAATATAACCCAGTGGCAGCATATAAACACAAAATAACAATGGGCCCAATATAGAACCCTGGGGAACCTTGGAAACAACTACACTAATGGAAGATGAAAAATCACCCATCGAAACAAAATGCTGTCTATTTGATAAATAAGATTTGAACCGACTGAGAGCAGCATCAGATAAGCCAAGCAAGCTGCTCATGGGAGGATCTGAGGAATACCTGGAGCAGCAGCATCAAGTGACAAAGACCCAGCAGYGTGAGAACAGATCCCAAATCAGGGTAAAATATGAGTCTCTTGGGGTCCATCCTGTGGCACCAGGCTGTCCCAGCYGGGCTTGGCTGCTTCCCACTCAGCCTTGCCAGGCTGCAGACAGGAGCCTGGGGTGTGTTGGACCAGCAGCAGCAGCCACAGCCCCTCTGCTCCAGCCTGGCTGCTGGGGACATGGGGAGCTCCCCAGGACCATGGGAGCACTGCTGAACTTCCAGCTTGGAGACCTGCAGGGAGAGCCTGGACAGAAAAAACCTGGAGTGTGGCCAGGACAAACAGTTCAAACAGCCCAAACAAACAGCACAAACAGCCCAAAGAAACAGCCCAAAGAGCCCAAACAGCCCAAACAGCACAAAGACGCCAAAGAAACAGCCCAAACAGCACAAACAGCTCAAACAAACAGCCCAAACAGCTGCAACAGCCCCAAACAGCCCAAACAGCTCAAACAAACAGCCCCAAACAGCCCAAACAGCCCCCAGGAATGTGAGTGCTGCAAAAGGATCAGTTCCTTCCATCCCAGGGTCTCTGTCTCTCGACAGCTTGGCCATTCTTGTGTTCCAGGTACAAATGGTGCTGATCTGGAATCCCTCTGTGCTCATTCGTTCTTTTGAATTTGCAATTGCTCTCTCTAATTTTGTGACAACACAAAATAATACAAAACACAGGTGGGAGCCCTCAACCTGCGAAAGCAGCCGTGGCAATGCTGTGGGAAGCCTTTGCAGCACATTCTGAGCACAGCACAGAGGATGTCACTGCACACTGCAGCGTCCTGGGGAACCACAGAGGAAAATCAGAATAATTCACCCTGATCTCACGTATTCCTGCTGCTTGGGAGGCTCTGACAGCTCTCAGCTCCCCAGAGCTGCCCCACTCATCCCTCTGCTCCAGGAGTTCATCCTGTCATGGCTTTGGGGGYGCTTTTAGTGTTTGCTGTAAAAAATCACAGCTGCAAATTGAAAGAAGAAAGATGTCACTGAATGAGTCCAGCCCTGGGGTTCTCCACTGCATCAGCAGCCGAGAGAAGTGGACTGTGTGAGAACAGGTACATTGTTTGGAAATACATTAATAATTCTGTCTGCTGCACTTACACTGGCCATTGGTTTCTAACAAATTGACACCTTTTTAGCTGAAAGAAATCCTTATTGGTTTCCATTTTGATGGTTTTTCCTGGAATAACTATAAATTATGTTTATTTCACATAATTCCTCCTGTCAGTAATTATAAATAACTGTTTCATATGGAAATTGTGATTCTGGCCTGTATGTGTGTAYCTTAAACCCAGCAGTGAGGGGCAATGAATTGCCTAAATTTTATTGGTGAACMTTTGAATTTAAAGAGTCACTAAAAATGTATTTTCCTCAGTCATACTATCTTGGCTTTTGCTGGYTTAATACAACAGCTCTATTGTATCAGTCCCTTTTGTACAGCATTTCTGATGCACTGTATCTCCAAGCATTTACAGGACAATTAATTACCCGGAGGAGAGTGACGGGAGCAGCAGCACATTCCTGTGCTGTGCTCATTTGCATGGCTCTCATTTAATTTGTGACTATTAATGGGAGAGGGGAGCAGAGTGGAGATGTGCTGGGAATGGGATCTCAGACCAGGGAAAGGACCAGGGGGCTCAGGGGATCAGCACGGGGTCGAGGGGCTGCAGGACCCCAGATTCTTCCTTYTGGGGGCAAATTCTGATGGTTCCAATTTTTTGTTCTCAAAATCAGAACACAACAAAACATTTCTAAAGCTCCCCATACAATGAAAGCAGTACTTKGCTTTTGCTGGAATGCTGAAACTCCTCCGTTTTCCTGCTGGAAATTGGGCATCCCCAGTTCTTCTCAGTGTCCTCTTCTGCAGCCCCAATACACAGAGCTGTGTAACAGGCTCCCAGTCAATATTAGCATCACTCACATTTTAAAACATTGCAGGAGTTTCTTGTGATTTTTGYCCATACGTTTTCATTACAGTTGACTGGATAATTCATAACAAATTGTTTAGACGACACAATTCATCTGGTTTCTTCCCCCACCACATCTCCTGTCTACAAGTCAGCAATGTGATCCTTCATGCTTTTTTTTTTTTAACTCCAGGATTTCTCCAGAARATCATTCTCTCTGAACCAAAACTGTCATGGTCCTGATGATCAAGACAAAGGCTAAACTCTCTTTTATTTACTAGCTGACTAGCTGCTAAAGGTGAGTTTGCTTTTGGGCACATCCTGACCCAAAGAACAGACTCTGTCTCTGAAGCTTTGTCAGCAACACTGCTTGGCTTCAGACTTCTCCCTTCAGGCTTCACTTTTTAAGACTAAAAATAGCATTTTAGCAAAGGCACGCACCATTCAAAATTTCATTTCAGTAAGTATTTTGTTATTTAAGCTTAAAATACTATTTTTCAGTGAAAAGAACACCAAGTGAAATCAAACAAACTCTTGTGTTGATACCAGGAAACCTGCTGTACCCCATTTGTCCAGGAGCTGACTCGTTTCATCCTCTGGAAGCTGCCTAAGGCTGCCCATGGTGAGGTGCTGAGATCTTTTCAAGCAAAAATTGTCATAAAAACATCAGCAATGGAGTGGTGGAGGGCAAATTCCCGTGTTTGCTGAGTAACTGCAGCAATGTGCTCATGGTCTGGGAAGGGTCAGGCTGCTGTGCTGCAAACAGAACGGGGAGGGAACAGGCAGAGAGGAGAGAAGGAACGTTCCTGCTGTCATTCCTGACCCCGGGTGTGTGATGGGGGTCCCCAGGCTGACAAACACCGGGGGCTCTGGGCACACCGAGCTCTGACAGCCGAGCGTGTGAGCTCAGCACGCAGCAGCTCTCCCTCTGTCCTGATCCCTCCTCCAAGCACCAGCTGTTGTTTCATCTATCTCTGTGGCCAGCAATCTGCTCATGGATTGATGGATACCATCCTTCCAAAAATAGCAGCAGCAGATTTCAACCTGCCACGGCAGGGAAACGCTGCAGGAAATACGAGTGTCCCACCTGGCTGCCAAGGAGGGGACCGAGCCTCGGCACCCTGAGTGCCACCACCCTGTCACCCCATGGGGACAGGAGAATTCCCTCATTTACTGGGAGTTATGGGAACACTGGGCTGAGGCAGAACAGCCCAGAACCTGCCCTCTGCCCACTGCTCTGTGGCTGCCTGGAGCTGCCCAGCCTGTTCAACCTGTCACTGCTGTCACCACTGTCACCATTGTCACCGTTGCCACCACTGCCACCACTGTCACCACTGCCACCACTGTCACTGCTGTCACCACTGTCACCACTGCCACCACTGCCACCACTGTCACTGCTGTCACCACTGCCACCACTGTCACCACTGCCCCCACTGCCACCACTGTCACCACTGCCACCACTGCCACCACTGCCACCACTGCCACCACTGCCACCACTGCCACCACTGTCACCGCTGCCCCCACTGCCACCACTGCCACCACTGCCACCACTGCCACCACTGTCACCGCTGCCCCCACTGCCACCACTGCCACCACTGCCACCACTGCCACCATTGCCACCATTGCCACCACCGTCACCACTGCCACCATTGTCACCACTGCCACCACTGTCACCACTGCCACCACTGCCACCACTGCCACCACTGTCACCACTGCCACCACTGTCACCACTGCCATCCACGTGGCTGCACATGTCAGGGCTGGTTCTGCAGCACAAAGCAGAGGTTGAAATGGCTCCAGAAGTTGGAAAGCTGTCCCTGTTGGGTTTGAGTTCCCTGGCACGTGCACCAGCCTGGCTTCCCACAAGCCTTTAAAGAGAGGGAAATGGGAGGCAGATGCTCCCAGGAGTGCTCTGGGGAGCTGCAGTCCCTTATCTGTGGCTCTTGACCCTCTCCTGTCCCAAACTGGGCAGTTTGTTCAGCAGCTCTTGACCCTCTCCCATCCCAAATTGGGCAGTTTGTTCAGCAGCTCTTGACCCTCTCCTGTCCCAGATTGGGCAGTTTGTTCAGAGCTGGCACAGCCCATGCCAGAATAACCCAGGCCAGCTCTGGACAGTTCTGCTGTTCCTGACACTCAGCACTGTCCCACTGTCACACAGGGACCCTCCCAGGCTGAGCCCAACCTGAGCCACCCCCTGTGCCCTGCAAGCACCAGCACCCCTGGGACAGGATCTTCCCATTGATATGGGATCCTGACTGATCCCATTCCCCARCCCAGCTCCCTCTTCACACGGAGAACACGGATGGAAATCTGCAGTGGGTGGAAAACAAAGGGATCCTGCACCGGGAGCCATATGGATCGCACGTATATCTGATACACAATCAACAACACATCTTTCAGTCTGGGTCTGTTTGAAACCTTCCGACATATGTTCTGCTAACAGTTTAACAAATTGATTGCTAATGTTATCCTGCTCGGAAATCTGGCAGAATGTGCAGGAGGGGAAAAAACCAAAACAAAAGCATTCCTACCTCAACAGAAATTCACAGGAAAAGCTATTAGAAAAGGCTTCAGGATGCCTGACAGGAGAGAATTTCATGCCAATTTGTGTGCTCGTTGGAAAAATCATTTATTAAAAAGAAGATATACCTTCATGTTAGTGAGATGAGGGTGTAAAACTGAGCTGGGTCTCCCACTGCTTCAGCTCTATAACTCAAGTTATATTCATCAGAGGCATATATTTAAATCATAGCTTACTTTGCTTTGTGTTCTGAAATTTATTAGCCTACTACTTAAATGTTTTATTCATTAGGCCATGTAAATAATGCATGGTTGTTTCCATGGCAATTTAACCCCTTCGTTCCAGGCCGCCTGCAGATCCCTGTCTCGTTTTCTGCTTAATTGCCACCATCAGATTTGCCATTTTCTCCATGTTGGGGCCATGGCCATTTTTATCCTTTTTGTGGCAAATTCATTAGGAGGAAACTTTTCCACTGACAAATAAGACGTGTTCAGGCATGAGGAGGGAGGGGAAGGCACTGCTTGCAGGTCATTCAGCAGAATTTGGGCAGAGGTG
>NW_026624134.1:96910-100923 GCF_030028575.1 Malurus melanocephalus
ACCTGTTCATTCTGTAACCTGTTCATTCTGTGACCTGTTCATTGCTGTACCCTGTTCACTGCTGTAACCTGTTCATTCTGTAACCTGTTCATTCTGTACCCTGTTCATTCTGTAACCTGTTCATTCTGTAACCTGTTCATTGCTGTACCCTGTTCATTGCTGTGACCTCTCACACTGAGCAGGGCATCCTCTTTGCTTTGCAATGATAAAGCTCCCCGTGGTTGTCTCTGGAGTGGTGCACTTGTAGTTACACAGAACCTCTTTATGGGCAGCAGTAACAGGCTGAGATAATTTACACTGGCAATGCACTTGGAGCCTGTTCTTCCCCTTTCCTCTGCCATTTCCTACCTGGGCTGTCCCCATGAAGTCTTTCCTGTGGCAGGGCATGCAGCATCAGTGCATCCCTGCCATCCCTGCATTCCTGCATCCCTGCATCCCTGCATTCCTGCATCCCACCATCCCTGCATCCCTGCATCCCTGCATCCTCTGCATCCCATCATCCCTGCATCCCTGCATCTCTGCATCCCACCATCTCTGCATCCCACCATCCCTGCATCTCACCATCCCACCATCCCTGCATCCCTGCACTCCCACAGCACAGGCACCCACTCTTTGGGCAGGATCTACAACCCCCTGGCCAATGCTCAAGGAATGAGTGTCACCTGCCTGGCACCAGCCTGAGGTGCTCCCAGAAGATGTCCCTGTGGCTGCCCAGGCCTGAGTAACACCCTTCAAAGAGATTTGTGAGCATTCCAGAAGCAGCAGCAGGATTTAAACTCATCCACATGTCACTGGCCGTAGTCTGAAACCAATGAGGTGCAATTTGGTAACAACAAGCACAGCACAGTTCTACGTGGGAGAGAAAAAAAACACCCAGAAATGCAGAGCAGGGATTAGTGCCTGAGTCAGCAGAAGCTGGGGAGGATCCAGGGTCTGCAATAACCACAGCATCAGTCAGGAATGGGATGCTCTGAGAGGATGCAGGGAAAACCTATCCCACATTTGTAACTGAGAGGAAATTCAGCTTTGGTCCTCCCAGGGACTTGCACAGCTTTCCCTTTTAAGGGAAACAGAAAATGGGAAAGAATCCAGAGGCAACACAAACCCAGCAGGTTCAGGAAATGCAGTGCATGGCAATGGAAAGCCGTGGTGCTGGAATTACCTTCCAGCAGAGGAGCTCTGGCCACTGGTCTTTGAGGACACAAAAGTTTGGGACAAAAAGGATGGTTGTCCTTTTTTTCTTGAACAATGTAAAGTACAGAAATGTTTTGCTGACGTGCAGGAAGCAGAGCCTTTCAGCCCAGCAGCTTCGCCAGGGAGCTCAGGATAACCATGGGCAGCTCTGACATCCAGGCTGGACCTGCAGCAGAAAATGGATTCAGTCCCATTGTTTCAGACCTGATTAGGTTTATTTTCAAAACATAACACTTGTACAAGAATCTCCTCCATATGAAATACAGCAGGAACCAGGCAGAGGTKAGGAGAGAGAAATCATTGAGCTCCACAGGTCTGAATAGCCCAGATCAATCACCATGAGCCATGGAGATGAGATTTGGGACAACACATCCCAACAGGTCTTCAGAGGCCTGTAGATCTGCCCAGGCGTGCTCTCATCCGTGATGGATGGTACCAGAGATCTGCTTTTCCTCAGAATTGCCTTTGACTTAATTCRCTCTCGCCATGGAAGGAGGAAAACAAAGGATGAACAATCAGATTTCCCATTTAGCACCCGGCTCTTGTATCACCGAGCTGCTCCCGAGCTGGGCTGTGGTGTTTGGGCTGTGCTGCTGCAGGTTCTGTGTTACCGTGGGCAGGACGAGGGGCTATGGGACTGCTCCTGGGGCTACGGGACTGCTCTGGGGATATGGGACAGCTCTGGGGCTATGGGACTGTTCCTGGGGCTATGGGATAGCTCTGGGGATATGGGACTTCTCCTGGGGCTATGGGACAGCTCTGGGGCTATGGGACTGTGGGACTGCTGCTGGGGCTACGGGACTGATCCTGGGGCTACAGGACTGCTCTGGGGGCTATGGGACTGCTCTGGGGATATGGGACAGCTCTGGGGACTGCAGGACAGCTCTGGGGGCTATGGGACAGCTCTGGGGCTATGGGAAAGCTCTGGGGATATGGGACAGCTCTGGGGCTTTCAGCAGGGGCTCACATTGCCACCCTCGCTGTGCTCACAGCGGTGACCAGCCTGGTGGCTCCCCTGTCCCCGAGCTTGCTTTCTTCCTGACACAGTCTGCCCAAAATGTCACCTCTCTCTGTTTCTGGTTCCTGCCCAATGTGCTCATTTTTGCTGCTCATTTTGCTGCTCTTTGCCCATCCCCAAGGTCCTGCAGTGCCCAGGAWGCTGCTCCAGGGTCTGGGTGTCCCAGGTACGGCCTTGGTGTCCTCTGGTGGAATGTTGGGCTGTCACTGCATGCAGGGAGGAGAGCTGTGTGTCAAAGCAAAGCCTGGMGAGTTCATTGATCTTCCTGAGAACATCAATCTGTCTTTCTAAYGCCACAATCAGGTGTCTCGCACAACAATTTGTTGAGTGACAACAYTCACAAAAAGGTGTTCACTGCCTCCGGCTCAGAAATGCCCCGAGGGCTGGGGACCCTCCTGCTCTGAGGGCAAAGGTTTAACTCTGGGGGAGTTAAACACCGGCCTTGGTGTGTGTCAAACACTGACAGGCAGCACCGAGGAGAAGCGACACTGTGACAGTGTCCAGTGTCACCTGCAGAGTGTGAGGGTCCCTGTGCCACCCGTGTCCTCGCTGGCCATGTCCCATGAGCGAGCACTGCCCACGCTGGCCCAGTGCCAGGCTGCAGGGAACGTGGCAGGCTAAATACAGCTCAGGAGAAGTGCCAGCCGAGTTTATTACACCGCCACGTCTGCTGCTGCAGTCTGTCATTCCCATCCTCCCGCCACTCTCCGCAGCAGCCAGCGTGCATTATATTTGCAGGACACAACAAACGCAGCAATGCCAGGCTGCCCAGGCTGCTATCAGCCAGAGCAGCACACGGAGCCATTCATGGCATTCAAATGGGTGCATTTTATTAACGAGGCCCTGCTGATTGCCCCTTAAGTAGCTCTGTGTTAATAGCCCACTGCAGATGCCCTTCTGGGGAGCTGCACTGCCACAGCTGCTGTGTAAACTCAGCACACCAATTCACTGTCCCCTGATCTCACATGGGCCTTGGGACCCCAATTCACCATCCCCTGCTCTCACATGGGCCTTGGGACCCCAATTCACTGTCCCCTGCTCTCACATGGGCCTTGGGACCCCAATTCACTGTCCCCCTGCTCTCACATGGGCCTTGGGACCCCAATTCACCATCCCCTGCTCTCACATGGGCCTTGGGACCCCAATTCACCATCCCCTGCTCTCACATGGGCCTTGGGACCCCAATTCACCATCCCCTGATCTCACATGGGCCTTGGGACCCCAATTCACTGCCCCTCTGCTCTCCTGTGTGCTTTAGGAACCCTGTAGTGCTCCCCAAGGCAGGAGCTGAGCCTCTGAACCCTCAGATCCTCAGGGAACAGAGCCATTCAGTTCCTGCACTAAGAGGGACTGTGCACCATAGAATCAGCCCTAAAGCCTGTTGAGTGCTCCTAAAGGGAACTGAACCAGGACTCGTGGGCTGCTCTGAAAGGACAAAGGGCTTTCTGTGTGCTGCAGGGCCTGTGTGCTGCAGGACCTGTGTGCTACCAGGACCTGTGTGCTGCAGGGCCTGTGTGCTGCAGGACCTGTGTGCTACCAGGACCTGTGTGCTGCCAGGACCTGTGTGCTGCAGGACCTGTGTGCTGTCAGGACCTGTGTGCTGCCAGGACCTGTCTGCTACCAGGACCTGTGTGCTGTCAGGACCTGTGTGCTGCCAGGACCTGTGTGCTGTCAGGACCTGTGTGCTGCCAGGACCTGTGTGCTACCAGGACCTGTGTGCTGCCAGGACCTGTGTGCTGCAGGACCTGTGTGCTGTCAGGACCTGTGTGCTGCCAGGACCTGTGTGCTGCAGGACCTGTGT
>NW_026624134.1:101593-106593 GCF_030028575.1 Malurus melanocephalus
CAGGACCTGTGTGCTGCCAGGACCTGTGTGCTGCAGGACCTGTGTGCTGCCAGGACCTGTGTGCTGTCAGGACCTGTGTGCTGCAGGACCTGTGCGCTGTCAGGGCCTGTGTGCTGCCAGGACCTGTGTGCTGTCAGGACCTTCTCCAGCTGTGCCATGTCCCTCACAGGGAAGAGCTGGGACAGCATTTCCATTCTCTTCATCACACCCAAGTCAGGCAGCAGCAGATTTCCACCCACAGCTGAGCACCCTGGGGAGCAACTCACTGCTGAGCAGTTCTTTAAGGGATCTGAAAAACAAGCAGTCCCACGAAGGGTTAACAGTTTATTATATTTTTTTCTGAGTGATTTTATCACTGTCGTTAGAACATTCATTGAACTAAGTGAGAAATCCATCAAGACGTGACAGCAATGTGCAGACTAATGGCTGTTAGATGGTAATAATTTTTAATATGATTTTTATTTCACTTAATTTCATATGTGCTTGACAAAAGGTCCCGTGTCACTGGGGAGCTGTGTGGAACTGGGAATACGCTGACGTGAAGCTCTATTAAACCAAGTGTTTGAAGTATTTTCAAGTCCCAACTTCAGAATTCCAGAGAAAACTCCAGCATTTTAACCTTTTTTTGGCAAGAAGTCAATGAGACAGCAGGAAAAGACGGCGTGCCAGCTCCACGGGGCGGATCAGCCGTATGCGTGCACTGTGTGTGTCTCAGCTCGGGATCGTTTCTGCAGGGCTCCTCTCAAATCCCAGTGCAAATCCCAGTGCAAATCCCAGTGCAAATCCCAGTGCAAATCCCAGTGCAAATCCCAGTGCAAATCCCAGCTGTGCCCTGGGGGTTCCTCTTCCTGGACATCACCATGAGATTGTTTCTGGACCAGCCCGAGGAACAGTCCCCAAACTCTGCAGGCAGCTTTGCCTATCATCATCTTGTGCCTTTTCTTGCTGCAGCAAGTTGTAGAATATGTTTGTAAAGAAATATCTGATTGACTGCTGAGAGACGCTATTGGAAACGAATAATGTTAACTCAAATAAATCCTGTCAACAGAAACAGAAATTCAGAAATTCAGAAATTCAGATATTCAGCCATTCCTGAAGTGCCATCTACAGCTACAGCTGAGATCCAACCCCCACTTGTCCCAGCAATAATCCTGAGAGAGCAGAGCCATGGATTCTGCTCCGTGTCTCAATGGGGTTTTGCTGGTCCATCTCAGAGGTCAGGAATTTGGAGCAAACTCTGATGTCATTCTCCAGACACAGAGTTTTCCTGTCTGGTCTCTTGGGTGTTCAATGATGCCCCATGGTAAAGTCAGAATGTCCTTGGGTGGCTGGTGACAAAACCACGGCCTCCTCTGGCAAGGGAAGGTGGGATGAGGAGCTTTCTAATGTGCATCACATCTATGAATTTTCTCTTACCTGCAGCTTGCCAAGGCTCTTCTTCAAGAGGAAATCTSAGAGGAGGCTCTAGTGCAGAGGTGAAAGAGCAAAATCGAGGAATCAGGGGCTGTTGGGGCACAGATGGTGCCAGGACCAGAAAAAAAAAAATGCAAACCACCCTTTTTAAAATAAATACATAAAAGAATTTGATTTATGAAGAACTGAATCCCTCCTTCAAGCATCTGAGTATTGAATTCTCAMAGGTTTTACATTAATTCACTTTAGTACCTTGTTTTAGCATCTCTTCCATGGGTGAGATTTGTTCTGCTGTCCCAGTGACACCTCAGTGCAGCYGTGGGAGCAGTGACACAGCCACTGGGGCTGGCCAGGGACATACTGGTGGGGACCCACAGAGCCCTGAAAAGCCCAGCCTGGTGTGTCAGAGTTCCAGGAGATCCCAATTCAGCTGCTTTCAGATCTTGCCCTGCTTGCTGCAAATTTAGCAAATCCTCTCATCCATCACCTTCATCCTGGACACTGGGATTCAAAACAGGGAGCCCCAGGAAGGCCATCCCCCACAGATGATGCTGTAATTAATGCTGGGAGACCTGTGAGCACCTCCCACAACAGCAGAACCTTTTGGTATTAATTGAGCACCTCACACAATAGCAGAACCTTTTGGTATTAATTGAGCACCTCCCACAACAGCAGAACCTTTTGGTGTTAATTGAGCACCTCCCACAACAGCAGAACCTTTTGGTATTAATTGAGCACCTCACACAATAGCAGAACCTTTTGGTATTAATTGAGCACCTCACACAATAGCAGAACCTTTTGGTATTAATTGCAAGGAATCAAAAATCTCCCTGTGCCTTTAACCCAGAGGAAGGGTGATGTGTGCGTGTGCACGCCTGCTCGAGTATATAATATATAATATTTGCAGTAAGAGTCAAGTATGGAAGCTATACATTCCCCTGATAAATGGGAGGCTTAATAGAAAAGCCTGAGATAGAGAGATTTTACACAATCTGACACTGGTTTAAGGAAGCAATATCAACCATTGTTTAATGTAATAAAAAGCCAGAGGTGTAAGAAATGATGGTAATTCTATTGTAACTGAACTYGAAGATCCCTGTCAAATATGAGTGTGAATGTGGCAGTTATTTTAGGTATGTTTGTAATCTTTGCAGGCGTTTTGTCAAGGAGGCACTGTGATATTAGTAAGAGTGCACAAAGGCTCGGCAATGGTGTCATGCACAATTAATGTCCCCAGGTAGCAACTCCATTAGTCTTATGAAGTGAGCTCACAAATGGGAATACTAATGGGGACGCGCCTTGGGGCATTTGCTGAGCTCACTGCGAGTTTATTTCATACCCTTTATGCTCAACACCAAATTTACCTAGCCTGGATTTAAAACGTGTCTCATTACACAGGCAGCATCCTTTTACTTCAGTGCCTCCCTTTTAACATGCGAGATTTGCAATTCTAATCATATCAAACCCTGACTATTCTTGCTAAAAGGGAAAAAAAAAGGGATAAATAAATGGAAAAAACAACCATACAATAAAGATTGTCTGGGGTTTTAATCTTCCCTGACAGGTTTTTTTTCCATATGTACATAAGGTGAGTGCACGTGTTCCTGTTTGGGGCTCAGAGCCGCAGGTGTCACAGCAGAGGTGGCAGTTTGGGGTGCAGGATGGGGAGCCTGTGGGATCAGGTGGGGACAGCTGAGGAGGTTCAGGGACAGCTGAGGAGGTTCAGGGACAGCTGAGGAGGGTGAAGGGACAGCTGAGGAGGTGCAGGGACAGCTGAGGAGGGTGAAGGGACAGCTGAGGAGGTTCAGGGACAGCTGAGAAGGGTGAAGGGACAGGTGAGGAGGGTGAAGGGACAACCCTGCCTCACCCAGCTCTGCAGTGATGAGGTCAGGGAGGGAAGGAGCAGCTCTTGGGATGATGCTCTGTGTGAGCGGGGCCATGGCAGGGACCACAGGACATTGGGGTGTTGGGCAGCCCTGCCTGAGAGCCCATTTACAGAGAGAGGCCCTGCCCACAGAGCTCCCATCCCATCCCATCCCATCCCATCCCATCCCATCCCATCCCATCCCATCCCATCCCATCCCATCCCATCCCATCCCGTCCCAGAGGATCACCTGCCGTCCTTGCTTTTAGAGAAGAATCTGAAATAATGAGAAACAACAAGCTTTTCCTATAAAATCCAAAGAATGGGGGTTAAGTCCTGCTCTGACACACTTCCACATGCTCACCCCACCCTTTCCCCGTGTGCCCATGGGGATGGAGAGCATCGTGCTGGCTGTCCTTGAGCTCAGCAGCCATCCCTGCCCACAGCACCCTCCTGGCAAGGGGAATCTCCTGGGAAGGGGAATCTCCTGGGAAGGGGAATCTCCTGGCAAGGGGCACCTCCTGCCCTGGCACTAAAGCTGTCATCTCACCGAGTTAGGGGTCAGTGTCAGAATTCTTGTGGGGCAGTGAGCCCAGCTTAGCAAGCTGTGCCCCACAGTCACAATTGTGACAGTCACAATGTGAACACCACACCCTGGAGCAGTGCCAGCTCACCTGGGAAATTGGGCCATCCCAGAAGGAATCCCCCTGGTCACATTGAGCAAACCCAGCCATGGCAGTCCAGCCCCAGTGCCCCACAGTCACAATGTGAACACCACACCCTGGAGCTGTGCCAGCTCAGCTGGGGAATTGGGTCCATCCCAGAAGGAATCCCCCTGGTCACACTGACCCAAACCATCCATGGCAGTGCAACCCCAGTGCCCCACACAGCCACACCCTGGAGCTGTGCCAGCTCACCAGGGGAATTGGGCCATCCCAGAAGGAATCCCCCTGGTCACACTGACCCAAACCATCCACAGCAGTGCATCCCCAGTGCCCCATGGCCTGTCCATCCCCACCCCACTCCAGGAACAGCTCCTGACGCCGCCTCTCCCAGCACCAAAATTCCCCATGAGCCCCGGACAGATTTATCTTCAAATCCTGCCTCAATCACAGCATTGGATTTGTAATCACAGGCTCCAATTTTAGTGGAATAAATATACTAACAAAACTAATAGTTTGTTAGCTGCAAGGTAGGGACAATCAAAGTGTCTGCAGTGAAATACGCGGCTCCTCGGGAGAAACCCCTACATGATAAAGACATTTGGAGTTTTATTTTTAAAAATAAATATATAGTGAGGTGTCAAGCTGTTCCCAGTGCCACTCGCTCGTGCTGTGTGTGTGCCCAGTGAGGGAGGGGTGYTGAGAAAGTTCACCGGTGTGTAACTGTCTCCAGCCACAGCGTGAGCTGCACCGGGAGAGGACATAAACCAAAATGACTCCTCAGGAACCCAGAGGAGAAGCAGGAACTGTTTGGTGGAGAATTATAGCTATGGGTGAAATTAGATGTACTCAGAGCCCCAAGGCTGAGAGAAATAAAAAGCATTTTAAATGGAGTGTAGAATTCATATTCCTCAGTCACTTCCAATAAATAAATCCTTGACAATTTTTTTTCTGTAAACAGTGGTTACACTTTGCTCTATTGTCTCCACGGTGCATATTGCAGATGGGACTGTGGCTCTGCACCAGCCAGGACAGGCTCAGCACCCGGGAGCACAATGGGG
>NW_026624134.1:111593-126357 GCF_030028575.1 Malurus melanocephalus
CCTGGGGAATTGCTGAATGTCACCTGGGCAATAGGTGAATGTCACCTGGGGAATTGCTGAATGTCACCTGGGCAATAGGTGAATGGCACCTGGGGAATTGCTGAATGTCACCTGGGCAATAGCAGAATGGCAGCTGGGGAATTGCTGAATGGCACCTGGGCAGTAGGTGAATGTCACCTGGGGAATAGGTGAATGTCACCTGGGCAATAGGTGAATGTCACCTGGGCAATAGGTGAATGTCACCTGGGCAGTGCCACCGCCCTGCTCTGTGCCAGGTGCCACCACCAGCACCCAGCAGAGCCCGTGGCACGGGCACAGTGTCACAGTGCCACCGCCCCAGCTGGAACTGCACCCCCTGTGCCCCTCCTGCTCCCCCGAGCCTCACAGCCCTCTCTGGGCAGGAGCACGGCCCCCGAGCTGGGCATGCCACCCTTTACTGAGTCTGCTCCTCCAGTGTTCTCCCTGGGCACAGGAGAGGATGATAAATGGCCTGAATGAGGAGCTGACTGAGCTTGCTGACTAACCCGCTGATTTTAATGAGGTCTCCTCTGATGAGCCCCACACCACTGACTGCTCCTCTGGGACACGGTGTCACTGCCTTCCCTGGCACTGCACAGCCCCCAGGGACAGTGACCCCATCTCCACATGCTCTGTCCCCAAGCAAACCACTCCAGTTCCTCCAGAAATGGGTTTGAGCATTGCAGGGGCACCACACGGGCAGCCTGTGCCAGCCTCTGCCTTGCWGGCAGGGAATCGGTGTGTTTTAAAAGCACTTTCCTAGTACCAGGTTGAATCAACACCCCAAAGGAAGCGATTTATGGATTTGAGAGGAGCACATCAGCTGCTCTTCACGTGCTCTGCCTGGTCCTCATCTGTGGAGGAACTTTGGGAAGCCCAAGGAAAGACGCACAGCAATGAAGATGACATTTCCAACGTTCTGTCACTGTGCTGGTTTGGGTGGTGACAGGTTCCAGCAGTCTGGGGGGAAATAGGAAACATCAGGGTGCTGACTCTGAGCGGGTGAGGCTGCAGGGCTGGTGCTGGGGGGTCCAGCCCCCTCCAGGTGGGGGATTTTAGGGTGTGAAAGCAGCACAAGGGYTGTGTCTGCCCTGGGCACATGAAAGCCTTCACTTTAAGGGGTTTTCTTCTTTGGTTGTTTTGAATCTCTTTTCTCCATTGCTCTTTAAAACTTGTTTTTAATTTGTTATTCTCTTTGTAGGCCTCCTTTATTTTTATTCTACTTTACCAAAGCGCCTGGATTTTATTCCCATCCCAGCCTTATTAGCATTTTGGTCTTTGATCTCTTTTTAAAAGGATTTACACYACAGTTTTATGATTCAATTTTCCAAAGTGTATTTTCACATAATCTACAGAAATGGCTGACACAAGAAAACTTTACAGAGAAGAGAGCTGCWCCCTGCAAGGCTGCTGGATGGAGGTGGGGGCAGAGGCTGTGGCTGTGCTTTGGTGCTGCTCTCCAGAGCATCTCCCATCCTTCCCCCTCTCCCTGCACATCCTGGGTGCTGGGTGACCCCAACAACTCACCCTGAGCCCCAGATTTGGGTGGGGGGCCCCACTGCCTTCCCCCCGAGCAGCACAACCCCTTTGGTGTGCACAACCTTTAGCAGCTCCTTGCTAGGAATCACTTCCTAATGAGCACAACAAAGAGATAACAATTAATGAGGAAGCAAAGCATTTATTTCTGAGCCCTAATTAACATTATCCCAAGCATTCTCTCAATGCTCTTTTGATGTCATAAAGCATGCTGGAACTATAAATGAGCTGTTCTCCCATTAACACTGCCATGCCCCCATCCCCTCCCTCTGTTACCCAGGCATTAACCAAACCACGACATCCACGGCAAGTTAAAGGCTGCAGCCTACTCACAAGAAAACAAGATAAACAATCTGCAGGTGGATTTTYCTGTGACATCCCAGAATGGGAAAGGATGGAAACACAGATACCACAGCACTCAGAGAGGGCACGTGTTGTGGACATGCTCTCACCCAGTCTCTCCAAATGGAGAAATGGGTCTCCACCATCTGCAGTTCACCTCAACCATGGTGAACTTTTTCAATTTTTCAATGGAAAAATAATTCTAACCTCCTCCCAATCCAAACCACGCCTGAGTTAAACCATGCCTGTCCCCATTTTCATGGGTCTGCAGTGGTGAAATTGCATGTTCTTGCTGGAATGTGATMCAGAGCTGTGCAATTTCCTGCCTTGCATAACTCAAATGCAGAGCTCTTCCAGCTCAACTTGCCATCACTCTGCACAAAACAAAGCTGCAGCTATCTGCCAGCCTGTTACACTGGGATCACGTCACTGCCAAGACCGATTGTGTTCACACACAGCCTCTCCCCAGCATTTATCTGTTTTATGTGGCTTATCAGGTGCCAGAGAAACCTCTGCTCCTGACGGGGTAATGCAGGCTTGAAGGGAAGAGGAACCCTCTGGCTTACACCACATCCGTGTCTAATCCAGCGAGACACAGCACATCAATAACAATGTGGAGAGGAGCAGAGCTGCCTCGCAGCCCTTCCCTGCACACACACTCCACACTCTGAGCTCCAGGGGCTCCCAGAGCAGGAATTTGGGGAATGAAGCTCCAGTCTGGGCAGGGAGAGGCCAATTCTGTGTGCCCTGTGCTTGACAGAAGGAGCTGATGGAATTGGAATTGGCTCCTGTTGGACCCCATCTGCTTTTAAAACTCAACCTTTTAACTGCACTTTCACATGAGAGCTGCAYTTCGACTGTTCCCCTGGTGCAGCTCAGCCAGAGCTGTGCTGCAACAGCAGAGTCTCCCTTCCTCATTATTTGGCTTAAGACTGGCATTAAATCAGCATTTTAATGCTCTCTTTGTGGGAGAGAGCTGTGGGACAACCTGCACCTGCGGCTGTGTGACCCCTGCCCAGCAGCCAGGCTTAACCCTAACTCTAACCTAGCCCTAAACCTTAACCCTAACCCTCACCCTAACCCTAACCACAACCCTAACCCTGCCCGGCAGCCACATCTAACCCTAACTCTAACCTTAACCCTAAACCTTAACCATAAACCTAACCCTAACCCTAACCCTAATCCTAACCCTGCCCAGCAGCCATGCCTAACCCTAACTCTAACCTTAACCCTAAACCTTAACTCTAACCCTCACCCTAACCCTAACCACAACCCTAACCCTGCCCNACCTTAACCCTAAACCTTAACTCTAACCCTCACCCTAACCCTAACCACAACCCTAACCCTGCCCAGCAGCCACGCCTAACCCTGACTCTAACCATAACCCCAACCATAATCCTAAACCTTAACTCTAACCCACGCTGGGGTGTCAGGGGCCGTGTGGCCAGGGCTCAGCACCGTGTGGCCAGGGACAGCCCAAGGCTCCTGGCCCATGCTGGCATCCCCCAGGGGTGCCCACAGCCCTCCCTTCCCTTCCCATACACACACCCAGGGAACCCTGCTTGTGCTGGCACCGCTGAACCCTTTCTACCTGCTTCCCCAGCTCCAGCACTCGGGCATTTGGGAAAGCCTGYTCGTTTTGCAGGGGTTAAGCAGGGGGAGAAAATCGGTGACGGTGCCTGGAGGAGCTGCCCCGTGTTCCTGGGGACACACAAGAGCTCCCTGCGCAAGAACCACCCCCACTGCCCAAACCATTTGTCATTAACTCCCATTTAAGAAAAGAAAGAAGCTGTGCAAACCATTAGGAAGATAATTGGTCTCTTCTCCGTGTTTCAATAAAAGCAAGGGACAAAATACCATGTATGTGAAATAAGTACTTTGGGATAACAGCAGCCGTCACCTTGACAACTCGGGCAGAGGTCCCGGCGCGGCGGTGCCTGCTCACTGAGGTGTGAGGAATAGAGGACACCGGGGACAGGGGGATACTTGTCTGACCAGCAGAGATGGGAGGACCACAGCAGCCTGCTGCCTGCAGGATTGCTGAACAGCCAGCAGCTTTCASCGGAAAACGCTGCAAAAATAACCCTGTGGAGCCGGGGAGCGGCGGGGAGAGCAGCACCGGTGCGCTCGGGGTGTGTGCGATGGTGACACTGTGACACGGGAGAGAGGGGCTCTGGGTGACCGGGAATGAAGGGTGCTGCAGCTCTGATGGGGTGCTACAGCTCACAATGAGTGCCACTCACGCTGCCACAGCGGGGTCCCCTCTGCTCCCTCTGCTCTCTCCGCTCCCCTCCGCTCTCTCTGTTCCCCTCTGCTCCCTCTGTTCCCCTCTGTTCCCCTCTGCTCCCCTCTGTTCCCTCTGCTCCCTCCATTCCCCTCCGTTCCCCCTCCAGGGATCCCCCGAGCCCTCTGTCCCTGCCCAGCCGGGTCCGGGGTCGGGTCCGGGGTGCTCGGGGCACCCGCAGGGACASAGCTCCACCGACCACTGCCGAACACGTAAAACAACATAATATTGCAAACAAAAGGTGACAAGGTAACATACTAATATGAACAGACACAAAATCGATAGGAATTTCTATTTAGGTGGGAAATCAATAGGAATTTCAAGGTAGGAAAAAAGGAAATTACTTACCTTTAATTTGAGCTCTCTCCAGGTCGGGTTCCCCATCGATGGACGGTGGTGGTGGTGGCAGGGCTGGGGCAGCAGGAGTGCCATGGGATGGTGGCACTGCCACCCCAGCCACACCAGGGTCACACCTTTGGGTCACCCCATTGAGGGCCCTGCCCAGTCCCGAGGGTGGAGAATGGACCATGGTCTGAACCACCCCATGGCTCCCTGRCATCGCTGCTGGAGCAGGGCAGATGCTTCAGTCCCCTGGCTGAAGGTCAGGACTTGCCCCAGATTTCATGGTTTTAGTTTGGACTCCCCATTCCTCAGTTCTGGTTTCTTAATGTGACCCAGTCCTTTGTTGAGCTGGGTGGAAATGGAGGGGGTGATGCTGCAGAGACCCCTCGGGCTCTGTGAATGGAGCACCCACAGCAAGAGGGGCCAATGCTTCCATTTCCAGTGTCCTCTTCCAGCAGAAATGGCACTTCCACAGCAGGGTTTGCAAAACAGGCCATCCTTGGGGAGAAAAATCCCGTGCAAGGTGCTGGGAGGTGTCAGCTCAGCCCTTACCCTGCAGGACAATGGTGCCAATGGACTCACTGGTCCATGCACAGCCATCCTGACTCCAGCACGCCTTTAAATCAAAAGATGTTATGGAACTGAGAGATTCCGATTTTGTTAAAAGCAGAGCTAGCTGTGCCTCAAACTCTGCCCCTTCACTCACTTCAAAGTCTTCTAGAAATATTGGGTTTTCACTGAGGATCTCCAAATCACTTCCTGATGTGGTTGAAGGTAGAAACAATTTTAAGCCACAGTATCCAGCTACCTCTGAAGGCAGCAGCAAAGTCCAGTGTAGCAGCATTTCACATTTCATTCATTCATGAGTGCTAGAATGGTCTGATGCATTTGAATTTACACAGAATGGAGGGAAGCACGAGCTTTGGTGAGAAGTGGCCAAGAGGAGCCTTCCCCAGGGATTCACAGAGTGCAGCTGTCCTGGCTGCAGGGGCAGAGGGCAGAATGCCACAGCTCCAGCCCCGTGCCCGGGGCTGCCACCAGCTCCTGGGGCATCCAAAGGTGCATTTCTGCTCCTCCAGCTGGGACTGGGCTCCACATGGCTGGGCAATGCCTCCTTGGCAGCCACCCTGCCACAGTCTGAGCACAGGAAGGGCAAAGTCCATCTGGCCCTGGATTTTAATCCTGGGCTGTTCCTGCACTTTTTCATGGTCCCCTTGAAAAGCACATTAACCCCAGGATGGGAATAATCAACAAGGGGGAGACCTTTTCCACAAAATGCGAATAAAAAGGGGGAAATAGCCATGAACAAARGATTTTCTTGGCAGTTCTCTTGGCCCTTTTGCCAGAGGTCCATATGATGCTCTGTCCCACCACAGAGGTGTTGGGGACCTCCTGAGGGGACGGTGTCTGGCAAAGGGAAAGCAGCAGTGGCAGAGTGCAGATCTGCATTCAGCCTGGCAGTGTCTCAGCTTGGACCTTGTGAAAACCAACAACAAATCAGCTCCACTTGCAGGGGACACGAAATTGAGGTGAGTGCTGAATGAGCTTGCAACAGCACAACAAAAATCCAAAGGATTTTATCATCTTTGTAGCAGAAGGGACATATGGTAAATAAAATTTAATGCTGCCAAATGGGGAGAAATGTAAAATGGCTTAAACCATAAAGCAAAGAGCAGCATGAATGGAGGCAAACTGGTGCAAGAGGGAGGATACTGAAGATAAAGRAACTACWGAGATAATTRCTAAAGCATTGAATGCAGCCATGGATATTAACCCTGGCTGCAAAGTCACYCCAGCCACCYGGGCCAGTGWCAYGAGGGACTGGCTCCTGCAGCCTCYCMCTGTCCCTGTCCCTTKGTSTCTCTYTGTTTGGGTCTTGGAGCTCAGTTTCTCTCTGGCACTGCTCCCTGGGGCTGGACGAGCTGGTCTGAGAGGTCATTTCCTCTGTTAGAGTGGGTCAGAACTGAGCAGCTCTCCCCTCACTCAGTCCCCTGGGTGGAGGTCAGGACTTRCCCCASATTTCATGGTTYYAGTTTGGATTTCCCATTCCTCAGTTCTGRTTTTTAATGTGCCCCAGTCCTTGACCCCCTTGCATTCCTGGGGCAGTGAGGCCACATCCCAGGCACAGATTGTGCTGGGGTTCAGAGGCAGGAGCAAGGTTTATGGCTCTCTTTGGCCTTTATTGAATAACACCTCTTTTTTCCCACCATGGAAACTGCAGCCAACTTCACATTTCCCTGCAACACCATGCTTGTGCCTAATTAAGCTCTATTAATACTAATGAACAGACTCACCATAGCCCATCACTTTAGTTCTTAATCTAATGCCATGTTGTGACACTTGTTCAATGATGATTTCAGCCCATGAATCAAATCATTGTGGTTCAGCCCATATGCCCAGCTCCCTTCTCACGTGGGAGTGGAGGGAAATCTGGGCCAGCAGACAGCAAAACTGGGTGAGGAGATTCTGTTWAAATGGAAAATCAGACACCAGGCCAGGCTGTGCTGGTGTGGGGCAGCAGCTGTGGGAAGGGGCAGAGTYCTCTGCACCACATTTCAGCCCTGAAAGCTCACGTGAGGAAGGGAAAGAGGCACAGAAAAGGAGCAGAGGGAACCAGCAGGGAAGGCTTCACTAATCAGGAAACCCCAGATCCTTTTCTTTTTTTTTTTATTTTTTTTTTTTTATTTGCCCCTGCACATCCCAGAGAAGAGCTGAATTTGGTTATTCTGGGAGATGAGGACGCTGCACTGAGTACTGGCTCCTGGAATGGTTTGTGTCAGATTTGCAAATTCTGGAAAAAAAAGCAATTCCCCTTTCCCAAAGGTTTTGTGAAAAGAAAAATGCTCTTTATTCCTGATATGTTCCTATTGCTTGTCACATAACTTTGCACGGTGATGCCGGATTAAATTCTTTCCACATTTGCAGATAATTCCCAAACTTTTTGTGTTCTTTGGGTACTGGTTTTCTGTTGCAATGGGCCACAAAGCTCTGTGTCTGTGCTGGCTGCTGGACTGAGGCCTCCGATCTCTGCTCTCTTTGATGCTGCTGAATTATTCAGATGGAAGACTCCACTGAATACAAAGGTTYAAATAAGAAACATTAAAGTTAGAAAATCCCAGGTTTTTAGAAGTACTGGAAGTGAAAAAAAAAATTTCAGCCAGGTTGATTTATGTTTAAAATACTGAAATATACTGCTGCACTGATGGCTTTGAATTGTGCTGTCATGCTGGGTGGCAGAAAGAGATGAGATTTTTCAATATGTTAAAGTGTAAATGTTGTTAAAAACACAGTATTAGGAGATTAAGATTCTGACCCTTTACGTTCCAATGATCATAAAAATCAGAGTTGCAGCCCATTCCAGAACAGCTTGCAGAGGCATCACACTGAATCACTGCAGCACCAGGATGCTATAACCCTGCTCCAGCTTATTCACAGGCATCTGCTGATGTGGCATCTACATCAAACTGTGAATGCAAATGCAATTGGAGGCCTTGGATGTGCTTTAATAAACCCTGCCAGGTGCCTTTCCTCATCTCAGAGCCCTGGGGGAGGAGGCTCCCATGGCCATGGGACACGGAACCACGGTGACCCCGCAGGGAGGGACACCCCGGCACAGTGCCACCCTGCTGCACCCACCACAGCTCTTCCCCTCCTTCATCCATCCTAAATCACCCTGGCTGTGTGCTGGCTGCAGGGAGCAGTCCCAATCTGGACAAAGCCCCGTGGATCACAGTGAATGTGCCTTTTAGGAGAGCAGAGCGCAGGAGCTGCTGCTTTGCTGCACACAGAGCCCTCAGCCCGGGCTCTGCTGGCTCCTGTGGCCATTTCTGTCTAAATCTTCAATTCTCAAGGCTGCCAGATGAGGATGAGATAACCACCCAGTGCCTCCCAAGGACCTGTCTGCCCCCAGCCAGGGCTGGCCCCATGGGAGAGGTGGGGATGGGAAGAGCCACAGGCTGAGCGTGCAGCTCTGATCCTTCCAGCAGAGCAATTATTTAATGTAATGAGGAGCATCCGAGCACTGGAACTTTTCAGAAAGATCTRATGTTGTATGGCAGACTAAAACTATATAATGAAAAGCCTGGTTTTGCATGTGGGAAGATATTTAGAGATAAAACGTGTCCTGGTGCCTGGGAGGCTGAGGCAGTTTTGGGGCCCCTTCTCAGCTCAGCCTTTCTCCCAGGAACCCTTCTCCAGTGGGACAGCATTTCTCACATCCCCATCGGCAGGACAGGGCTCTGGTGTGGCACCAGGGGACACAGGGACACAGGGACACAGGGACACAGGGACACAGGGACACAGGGACACAGGGACTGCAGGAATGCTCACCAGCCAGGCTGGACCTTCAGTGCCCTCCCTAAGGACAGGCAGGGTCCAGCACAGAAACATGCAGATTCTGGGGTTTATTTGAAGCAGGTTTGAAAGAGCACTGAAGGTTATTGAAAACATAACKAAAGCTCCTCCTTATTTCATTAAATACAAATGTGAGTGGGGTCATCAGTTTTTATAGGGGCTCGTAAAGCATCCCTCTTGTTCAAATAGGCTATCAAATCACCCAGGGCTCCTCTCCGTCAGGAGCGCAATAAACCCAGAGTTTCTTCTTTAAGAAACTCATCTCAACATCATAATAAAATAACCTTAAATAATACAGTATGGAACAGGTTTTCAATAACATAATTATAGGCTTCCATTTTTYCCTGGCAGGTCATTTCTTGGTATCTATTTTGGATGCCATATTGCAGAGGAAGGGGGCAGGGATGGAAGCATGGCAGGATTGTGAAGCATGTCCTCAGGTCACAGCAGATCACCTTGTCTTTGTGCCATGCAGGGACCAACCAAGAGCCCTGGGGGAGCCTGGCAGAGCTGCAGCCTGAGGAGATGGAGCAGCAGGAGCCAAGGGTGGCTCGGGGCACTTCTGAGCACCAGAACCCATGGCAAACCCTTCTCAGAGCAGGCTGTCAGCACACTCCTGAGCACCAGAACCCATGGCAAACCCTTCTCAGAGCAGGCTGTCAGCACACTTTTGAGCACCCATTGCAAACCCTTCTCAGAGCAGGCTGTCAGCACACTTCTGAGCACCAGAACCCATGGCAAACCCTTCTCAGAGCAGGCTGACCAGCACAGGGATGGTCAAGGCTTCACATGATCTTCTGTCTCTGAAGGATGGAGGAGGAACCTCCATTGATGGGGCAAAACAGAGAGGGCAGCAGGGATTGGTATCATTCGAAGCCTTTGGAGTAATCTGGCAAAAAAAATACCTCATATTTTACTTTGTTTTCTTGATTACAGCACTCATCCAGAAAGGATTTTAGGACAAGTTGCCTGGAATGAGATCTTGTAAAGCCCAAGAAGTGGTATTTATTATCTCAAGGTTTAGTCCAGCTCCTGATGGGGAAGGAGACAGTCACAAGGAGCCTTCAGCCCTTTTCCCATTGCCACCCCCTGTCCATGCATGACCCGAGCAGAGCATCCCTATTGCTGTTTTCCCCTGGAGGTCCCCAATAGCCTCTAAATGTGTATGTACCTGTCATGATTTTAACCCTCTGCCTGTTTACCTAAGTTTATTTCCCCTTTATTCAGAGCAGCAGTCTGATTTGTAATGTGTGGGGATCCACAGGGTGTCACTGATTCCATTCGGGCATTCCTATTTCAATTTTAGAAAAGGTGCATTATTTTTTGCATGCTTGTATTTGAAGATTTATTCACAAGCAATAATTAGAATGTGATTGCAATAGGCTCTAAGCCTGAGCTACTTCAGGGCAACACAAACAAAAATTTCAATCTGTGGTGATGTAAGTGCAGTGCACAAGTTCTGTGTGCACACACACCCCGTCCCACACACTCCTGTAAAAAATCAATCTGTGAACATCATCTGCACGTGTTTGCAGATAATACAAACTTGCGTTAAAAAAAAAGAATGAAAGAAAAGCCTCAAGTGGCAGAGCAGTTAAGGAACTCCTAGGTGTTTTTAATAACATTGATCAGGCCAAATGAAAAAAGCCCGAGCAGTGGGAGACAGGAGCAGGCAGCAGATGCTGACATTCTATCACAGCAGACACATATTGACTAGCGGTCTCAACAAGTCACTCACTCATCAGCGGCCGGCCTGATTGAGTTGCCTGCAGCCAGTAAATGAGCCTTCCATCCACTGTGGGTCGAAATGAACTGCAATCTTTTCAGACCTCGTTGTTGGCCAAATGAGAGATTTAAAACCCCGGAGGACTCCAAATGAATTTACCAAGGAGCCACAGTGACTAACAAAGCTCCAATACATCAGTGCTGGGGCACGGGATATTACACACACTGCTGGGTGATCAGCACTGGGTATTACCCAGCCCTGCTCTGCTGAGCCATGCAGGGTAACCAGATTAACCAACACCCAGTGTGCAAACCTTTTATGGCTTCTTTAAGGATTTAAAGATTTTGATGAGAAAACACTACAAGTTTCCCGGGGGAAATTTGCTGTTATTGATTTAATGTTTGCTTGCATGCTACCTGTCAATTTTCCAAGAGCTTCAGCAACAAAATTCGTGTTTGATATTTGACAGATCTCTTCCTAGTTTGCATGAGCAGAGCAGCAGAGTGCTTTCGGAAAGAGCTCCTTTGAAAACGAAAGAAGGGTGACTCCTGCACACAAAAATGTAATCTCAGGCTAAAACTAATTCCAGGGCCAATTACAAGCTCCAAACACTTCCGAGGATAGCTAGGGATGGGTCAGCCTGGCTGGATTTGTCGGGCAAATGGGGAATTTCCAGTTTTGTCCAGGGACTGGTTGATGAAACATTCCTCACCCACAGGAATGGGTGAACACATTGCATGTGGTCATGATGATGGAGGGATTTTATTGACTCTTCCTCCTGACTTAGACCCAGGTCAGGATGTTCAGGTGTTTTAGGTCCATTGAGGCATGCTGGAAGGGTGTTTGGTGTGCTGAGACCAGGGATGTGAGGGGAGCACACAACAGCATCGATCTCAACAAAAGCCATCAGAGAACCTCYGAAGAGTCGAATGTTGAGCACGCATGAATCCAGTGCAAAGACCACAGAGGGCAGGAACCAAGAGAAAAGCACTCCCTCCATGTTCCCTGTGGATCTGAGGAGGGATTTTCAGGAGTTTCTSCAGTCTGAGGGACCCAGCATGCCCTGGAGAGAGGCAGAGCCCTCTTATCCAGCCCTGTCCTCTGCAGCCCGTTCTGCCCACTCAGGCAGTGAGTGTTCCATTGTTAACATTTCCATGATAACAAATSGTTCACTAGCAGGGCAGACAAATGCAATGCTCCTTTCCCTGTCCCAGCTGATCCCTGCCGTGTGCAGGTCTGACCTGTTCCCTCTCTCACTGGAGCAATGATTCAGGCCAAGCTTCACTCCCTGCTCTCCCTGGCTGCTCTCTCCTGGCCAGTGCAGCCCCAGCACCACWCAGCTCTGTTTGTGGGTCACTTCATTCCAGCTGAATGTGGTAAAATGGTTTGTCATCTCCATTTTTTTGCTGTAGTATCCTAGAGGAATATGCTCTGGAATGCCTTCAGCAAGAGCCTCTAATCTGGAAGAGTCATTTCTCCTCTGCCTCTTGCTGTACAGGAGGAATGCAGTGGCTGCTGGCTGGAAAATTAGCCCAGGGAACTCTCTCCTCTGTCTGTCTCTCACCTCATTAGACTAGTGAGAAAATGTAATTGTAAGTCTCTCAGGCTTTCTGCTCGCCGGCTGCTGGGGCCTGTGCTGCACAGGGCTGGGAGAGGCAAAGCTGTGCCCGGGGTTGGCACTGCACGGCAGCTGGTGAGCAAAGCTTCCAACCTGGGCAAAGCACAGAGGGACCGACCCCCTGTGCCCCCACGGCTGCCCCTGCCCAGGACATCTCCTATCCCACCCCCAGGACAGCTGTCCCTGTGTCCCCTCACATCCCACCGAGGCACGGGCAGGTGGGCACCRYGGGGCTCAGCACAGCTCACAGAGGGCAGAGGCCACTGCCCGGCCACAAAGCTGGGCACGGACAGTGTGGGGATGGCCACGCTATAGCCGTGAGGATGGCCACTGTGCAGCCCTGGGGATGGCCACTCTATAGCCCTGGGGATGGTCACTCTATAGCCCCGGGGATGGCCACTGTGCAGCCCTGGGGATGGTCACTCTATAGCCCTGGGGATGGTCACTCTATAGCCCTGGGGATGGCCACTGTGCAGCCCTGGGGTCACACTCTGCAGCCCTGGGGATGGCCACTGTGCAGCCCTGGGGATGGCCACCCTGCAGCCCTGGGGATGGCCACTCTATAGCCCTGGGGATGGCCACTGTGCAGCCCTAGGGTCACACTCTGCAGCCCTGGGGTCACACTCTGCCAGCCATCTGCACCCTGGCACACAGCGTGCAGGGCTCCACTGGGCAGAGGTGGAACGCTGTGTGTTGCCCATGTTGGTCATGGGCAGCTCCTTCACTGGCAGAGGCTGCAGGTGCCACCATGGCCCTGCTGGGACAGGCACGCAGAGAGGGGACAGCACCCTGCCCTGGTGGGGACAGCACAATGTCCTGGTGGGGACAGCACAATGTCCTGGTATGGACAGCACCCTGCCATGGTGGGGACAGCACAATGTCCTGGTGGGGACAGCACAATGCCCTGGTGGGGACAGCACAATGCCCTGGTGGGGACAACACCCTGCCAGCCTCAATGCCAGGGCAGTGCCAGCTCCGACCTCTTCCCACTGTTACAGCTGCACCTTCTCTTCTGAGGCCATCCCACTCCGGATTAAATTCTCTGTATGTGCTTTACCATCCCTGGGATTGCTCACTGCGAGCCCCAAACGTTTGCTGGGAAGCGAAGCCACAGGTCCAGATCAGATGCAGGCTCTGCCCTGAGATCCAAATTAAAGGGATGATACCCACACCAGCCCCTGATGCACACACATGTATTTGTGAGGGTAACAGGGATTCCTGGGCAGGAGCTGGTTCTGCTGTAGGACAGAAATGCTGCGGCTGAGCCCCACCAGCTCAGCAATAACACGTCCACCGTGTGTTTTAAAGCAGGAAGCAACGCCTCAGCTGAAATCACTTAAACAAAAAGATTGCAGTGAGGGGCATAATGCAAGAAAGTAATAAGGTTTAAAACAGGTCAGAGCCCTTTCCCTGCTCCACTGCTCCTGAGTGAGATGCATTATTTAATGGTCTTTGGTCACTGCTGATATACTGTTGATGAAATAGATGATTTTGTTCAAAAGAGCATTAGAGAAGAAATATACAATACTGCATTACACTCCAGCACAGTTCCCTCTCTGGTAAAAGCCGATAGATTGAAGGTTTTTCCTCTTGACAGGAAAGAAAAGCATTTGAAATGAAAAGTCTTATGAAATGGCAAATACAAATGGTAATAATGCTACCATATTCAAAATTAAATTGTTGTAATTTTAGTTTCTGAGCATGGCAAAGTAATACAATATTCAGCACGGGCTTGGGGAGCAAAACCCTTTGGCAATAAGGACGGTGCCTCATGAGCTAACCAAACCATCTTTTATAAAAATGTGGAGTCTGATGGGGCTCTCCATCAGCCACAGGAGCTGTTGTGTTCTCCAGACATGCAGAGTGTGGCTGCAGTGCTGAGCTCAGCCTAGGGAGGTCTCTGCTGGAAGGAAAAGATGTTTTCACCGTCCAGATGTGTTGGTTTCGATTGGATTGATGGCAATCTGCAGCCAGACCTCAGTGGGATCAAATGGAAGAGCTGTCTCACCCTTTGCTATTTCCAGTGTGGCTGAAGAGCTCGGGGTGGGGCTGGCAGCAAAGTGGCACTGCCAACACCTCTGTGGCACAGGGCCCTGCTGGTGACACCCACAAAGTGGCACTGCCAACACCCGTGTGGCACAGGCCATGCTGGTGACACCCACAAAGTGGCACTGCCAACACCCCTGTGGCAAAAGGCCTGCTAGTGACATCCACAAAGTGGCACTGCCAACACCTCTGTGGCACAGGCCCTGCTGGTGACATCCTCGGGGGTGGAAAGGGGCCAATTTCTCCTGTTTTTGGCTCAWGAGTTTTCTGCACAAGGAACTCTCCCGTTCCTGCAGCCTCTCCCGCTCCGCCGGCTCCTCCAAGCCCTGCAAATCGCTGTCGGGATTGAATCTGCGGATTGCAACTGCTCCGTGTTTGAATAGCCTGCTGACCTTTCCCAGGAATGCCTCTTTTATAACCTTCATCTGCTGCGGGGTTCACGCCATCCCTGTGTTACAGACCAGTGTGTGATGAGAACACAGAACCGCTCCAGCCGTGC